>NC_072474.1:82606689-82906689 GCF_027574615.1 Eptesicus fuscus | reverse complement strand
AGAAGTGCACGCACTCCCCGAAGATAAGGCAACATCCTTGAGTGCCATCAGTAGACTCTCCCCTTCCACATAGGCAAAGGAGAGGTTGATACAACCTGGGTAATGGTGATCAGGGTCCCCATTCATCACCACATCCCGAAGGCTCTTCATTATCTTCTGTATCAGTCGCTCTGCTTTGGGACCATAGATTTTGTGACCACTGATGCTCATGAGATCAATTTTCATGTCGTTGACATCAAGTGGGATTTTTCCAACAGCCTGGGCTGCATCGGTATGGAAATAGACCTTTCTGGAACTGCAAATCCGCCCTATTTCCGAAATGGGCTGCTTCACTCCAATCTCATTGTTCACAGACATGACTGAGGCCAGGCTGGTATTGGGCAGGATAGCAGCCTCTAGTTCCTTCAGGTCAATGATCCCACTCTTCTTCACTGGGAGGTAGGTGACCTGAAAGCCCTCAGCTTCCAGTGAACGGCAAGAGTCCAAGACACATTTGTGTTCTGTCTGGGAGGTGATCAAGTGCTTTTTCCGTGACCTATAAAACCTGGCCACCCCCTTAATTGCTATGTTATTGGATTCAGTAGCACCACTAGTGAAAATGATCTCATGAGGATCGGCCCCAGTGAGAGATGCTACTTGCTGGCAAGCACGTTCCATGGCTGCCTCACTCTCCCAGCCATAAGCATGTGTCCGGGAGTGTGGGTTCCCATAGTAGTTGACTAGGTAAGGGAGCATGGCATCAAGTACCCGAGGGTCCAGAGGAGTTGTAGCTTGCACATTCATATACAGAGGTCGCAGCACTGACTCCATCTCTGGAGCAGTGGCTGTATTTGAGGGAACAGCAGACTGGGGAGCATGGTCTGCAACGCGCAGGCGCAGACCCCGGGTGGGCGCCTCGGGCCTCGGCCCCTGAGCTGCTGGCAGGGCCGCAGCCACCCGCCTCCAAGCTGTCCACAGCAACATGGTCCCGGAGGCACAGCCTCCAAGGGCATTTTGAACATGGGCCTGTGTGGATGTGGTCTGGCTGACCTTGTCTTACTTTGCTTCTTTTTAAGAGAAAATATTTTTACTCATTTCAGAGAGGAAGGGAGAGGGAGAGAGAGATAGAAGCATCAATGATGAGAGAGAATCGTTGATTGGCTGCTTCCTTCACCCCCCACACTAGTGATCAAGCCTACAACCTGGGTATGTGATCTCCTGGTTCACAGGTTGATGCTCAACCACTGAGCCACACCAGCTTGGCTGTTCCTTACTTTTTCACTTAAACTTTATTAGGAGCATTCCACATATCTTTCCATATTCTTTGATGACATATGTAACAAATGTATGATATTCTGTTATACACACACACATATATGTGTGTAAGTATGATCTATTTAGTCAATTAATAATTTTATGGATTTTTAGGTTATTTCCAAGTTATTTACTCTTATTTAATATCTTGTTATGAATATCTCTTTTATTAATCTTTCTGTACATTTCTGATCCCTTTCTTAAAATATAGGATTAGAAGCAGAGTTACTGGGGCAAAGATTGTGGACTTTAAAAAATTTTATTACAAAATTATTCTCCAGGAAATTTATGCCATGGGGCATGCCCAATGAGGGTGGAAGAGAGTGCCAGTGCCACTGCATCCTCAGACACACGGCATGTTATCAGTTTAAAGCTTGTTTCGCCAGTTTCTGTTAGAAATATTACGCAATGATGTTCTGTACAGTAGGTATTATGATTTAGGGTGTGAGGCCTAAAATTCCAGACCCTGATTTTTTCAACACACTCTAAAATAAGTGATGGGTGTGAAAGTGCTTTGTTAGCTCTACGAGCCACATAATCCTGAAGATATTATTGTGATTGTCATTCCATACTGAGGTTGGTCAAGCTAGGTTGATGCTGAGATGCAGTTTGGTGCAGTAGAAGCTGACTTTGTATCAAGCCCTTGCTCCATTACTTACTGGGTGAGTAACTATCTTAGTCAGTTTGCTGATATTTAATTCTCCCGGTTCTGGAGGCTGAGAGAACAAGATCAAGGTGGTGGGTAATTTGGTTCCTGGTGAGGGCTCTCTTCCTGGTCGCCTTCTTGCTATGTCCTTATATCGACAAGAGAGATCATCTCTCTGTGTCTGTTCTTATAAAGGCACTAATCCCATTCATGAGGACTCTATCTTCATGACCTAATTTCCTCCCAAAGGCCCTACCTCCTTACACCATCACATTGGGGGTTAAGACTTCAATATTTTTTTTTGGGGGGGATACAAATATTCTATGTATAGCAATAACTTAGTAATTTATTTACCAAGAGCCTCAGTTTCTTCATTTGTAAACTGGGAGAAAAATGCATGCTTATGGGATTGTTGTGAAAATTACATTACATAATATGTGTACATATAATATCTACTTGATCAAAATTAGGTATTACTTATGGAAATAGTCCTATAATTTCTAAAAAGTTTCATAATTACCAAAAGGTAATCACTTCTACATTGAAATTGGGTCTCAAAAGAACTGTTGGCCCAGAAAGAAACTCACTACAGACCGATTCATTTGCCTGTCACCATAACCATTATTGCTTGTCTCATTTTCGGTTCTTATAAGTGTATTTCTAAGAGCACATGATCTCACTCATCTAGGGGAAATAATGAACAACATAGACTGATGAACAAGAACAGACCCAGAAACAAGGAGGCATGGATCAGACTGTCGGGCCTCGGGGGGAGGGTAGGGAAGGGTGGGGATAAAGGGAGAGATCAACCAAAGGACTTGTGTGCAGACATATGAGCCCAACCAGTGGTTAAGGACAACAGGGGGGTGGGGGCATATGTGGGGAGGGGGGTGGGATGGAAATGGGGGGACGAGGACAAATATGTGATACCTTAATCAATAAAGAAATTAAAAAAAAAAAAGAAAGTTAAAGTTAAGGTAAAAAGTGAAAACAAAAACAAAAACAAAAACAAAAAACAAAAAACAACAACAACAACAAAAAAACAAACAAAAGGTAATCACTTCTTATGCTTCTGGATATTACTTAGAAGGATCATATATTTAGGAACCAAAGTGGAGTCCACCCCTGCAAAAACAAATAAAGCCTTTAAAAATTATTGAGAAATGCACACACACAAAGTACACACACAGACACACACTCTTGCTGACGTAAGAACAATAAATGGGACAGGGATTTTAGCCCTTAGTGACAGGTTTACCCTGGGGAGGTAGCAGGGATCCATTGGTTGATCATCATTGTCATTTCTCCTGTGTTTTTTCTTTATTATTATTTTTTAAAAGACACAGAAGAAATCTAGAATATGAAGGTTTAATCTCTGTTATTGAAAAAAAATATTTTTATTGATTTCAGAGAGGAAGGGAGGAGAGAGAGATCGAAACATCAATGATGAGGGAATCATTGATCAGCTACCTCCTGCACACTCCTCACTGGGGATTGAACCTGCAACCCAGGCATGTGCCCAGACTAGGAATTGAACTGTGACCTTCTGATTCATAGGTCGACGCCCAACCACCGAGCCATGCTGCCTGGGCTCTCCGTCCTTTTTGAACACTGCTCACAGGCACAGAAAGCAAACTGATTTTAGTTTCTGCATTTATTTTAGTATTTTAAATGACCACCATTGAAAAAGTCCTTCCTAGAGCTTCATTTGCAGTCCTCACCTCTGACCTGATTCAAAGCTCTGATCCGAGCTCCCTGCCTTTCCCATTTTCCCTGCCCGCTCACCCAGTGCTGGCCCTCTTTCCTTTTCAGACACCTCGGTGACAAGTGACTCCAGAAACATTTTTCCTCTTTAAGTCTGCTCCACAGGCCACTTTCTTCCCGCATCATTTCTCATTTCTCAGCATGAAAATCTCCTCTGTCTCTCTCTATGGCTTCCTGAGACCCTGAAATGGAGGTAATATACATTTGGTAAGTATGATGATAATGGAACAACTTTTGCAGAAAAGCAGAGTTTACAATTCAGGAGTTTTGCCTGGCTGGTGTGTCTCAGAAGTTGAGTGTCAGTCCATGAACCAGGAGGCCGTAGTTCCATTCCTGGTCAGATCGCATGCCTGGGTTGCAGGCTCCATTACCAATAGGGGTGTGTGCAGAAGGCACCGAAGTTTCTCTCTCATGGATGTTTCTATCTCTCTATCCTCCCTTCCTCTCTCTAACATCAATAAAAATATATTTTAAAAAATACCCTGGTTTAACAAAAAATAAAAAAAAATCAAGAGTTTTCTGCTGTTGAAACCTAACTTTTTCTTTGCCTTTATTTTATAGGTACTTCTTGAGGGTCTTTGTCCCGCCCCCCACTGCCCCCCTACCCGATTGTGAATACTGCAGGATGAGAAACAGCTGTCACAGCCAGGCTGGTGACTTCTACCACTTCTGAGGAGTGGAGTTGGGGGCGGGATCAACCAAAATTACCAGGTTCAGGTTCAGCCTGGCCTTCCTACCCCCCCCCACCCCCCCACCCCCCGCGTGGAACCTTGGCCCTCCCACCTGTACCCTGCAGGGGACTCTCCCGTGCCCCAGCCACGTGGTGGCATTCGGCGGCTGGAGTCAGGAGTGGGAGGTCGGAAGGGTGCGGTTTCTTCCCTCCCAGGGACCAGGTGAAGGAGCTCCCGCGGGCTGCTCACCGCAACCTCTTCCTCCATCCTTGAACCAGGGCCTCTGGAGACTCCGCCCTCTCCGTGGTAAGTGCTTTGAGCTCTCCAAAAGTCAACGGTGAATGTATCAGTGCAATTAACAACCTACTTTCCTGGCACACATCTAGGCTGCCTCTTAAACAACCTGCTCCCATTCTCAGTTAAAAAAAAAAAAAATCTGCTAACATCCGGTTTCAGAAGGAGGACCCGGGAGGCATATAATATCAAGCCCACCTCCCGACGCGAGCCATCTGTTCTCATTAGAGTGATCTAGCGGCGCCGGCGGAGGACAGAGCGGCCCCAGGTGCGCAGAAGGAAGCCTGCTCCCGTGTTAGCCTTCCGGAGACTTGGCTTTTTTGTTTTGTTTCTGTCTGCCAGGCTCAAAGAGACACTGTCCTACTTTCCAAGAGAACAATGGCTCCAAGATTTTAAGAAATTAAGTCCCCGGGGTAAAAAAATTCCTTTCGAGAGGGTTTCTAATGGCTCCTTGACCACATGCTGTGCTGCCCAATTTATAACAGAGAAATATTACAGAAGTTGGGAGCCAACGTTGGTGTGCACAGCCGTTGCTTTAAAAAGTGATGGATGCTTCCTGGGGACAGTGATCCTCCCCCCCGCACCCCCCCCCCCCCGCGTTTATTCAGTCTGGAGAGAATCTGTCTGCCAGGCTCCCACTCCTATGTTCCAGGGAGAGCCAGGCCCATTCATTGTCCTCTGCATTGGAAAGTGATAATAATTCCTCTGACCCAGTCCTGCTGGTGATTAGAACTGCCTCGAGGTTACGAGTGTGTGTGTGTGTGTGTGTGTGTGTGTGTGTGTGTGTGTTGGGGGTGGGGGGGATTCATTTTGCAGGTATCTTTCTATTACCAGCCTGCGGAGATGCCCACTAAGTAAAAAAATATATTACCATCAAGGCACTCCTCTTGGGGGTGTCTTTTATCACATTGTAGGGAAAGGCAGGTGAAATGACAAGCGTATTTGGGCCCAAATAAAAAACGATTCTTCCCTAGATTTTATATTTAGACTTTTGCCTGCAAGATTGGCCTAAAGTGGGACTCCAGGTCTCCTGCATTCTTGTAAAATCCTCCTCCTCTCTGGGGGGGTGGGGGAGGGGAGGTCTCTTTCCTACCTGTGCCCACACCCTTTACACAGGCTCCTACTCTGCCTCCTCTCATTGCTTGTTTGTGTATCATGTCCTGTCAGCTGATTTCTGCTAAAATGTTAGCTGGTGTGAGGATATTCTCACAGGGGGATATTTGCATTTTAATAGGGTGGCTTGGATATGGAAACGCTTCTGCCTAAAGCAGGGAAGCCTCATTGGGAAGAGTCAGGTGATTTTGGACGGGAGCAAGGATGTGTGAGAACGGAGACATGATCACATCCTGCTGTGTGTATTCCACGGAACTAGCCCATTTATTTCTCTCTTTTTCTTTTGTCCCCAAACCTCTGAGTATATGGCACCTTATACACCCTTGTGGGGCTGAAAGGATGCCTTTTATAGGCGAGTAGGAAATAAGACAGCAATTTTTCCAAGAGAATGAGAACTCAACATGTCCCAGGGTGAAAGCAGTAACGGCCCCTCTATAAAGGGGTGATTTAAGCTATTTTTTTTCTTAGAGCACACAGTGAAAGTTTGCTTTGGAATTTGGGAAGAAGATCATTGATGTGGCTTCTGAGCAGAAGTTCAAGACAGAATAAAAGGTGCTTCCTTCTGTTCCTGAACCTGGGAGCACACAAGGGGTGTGGTGGGAACATGGCAGTGACCTTGCTATGATGTTGCTGCATTTAGCAAATAAAAATGCAAGACACCCGGTTAAGTGTGAATTTCTGATAAACCATGAATACTATTTTTTTTTTAGTGTGAATATGTTCCATGCGATATTTGGGACATATTTATACAAAAAAATTCTTGCTTATCTGAATTCCAATTTAACTGGGTATTTTGTATATTCTCTGGCAGACTAGCCTTTTGCAATTCCTTGTATATGCTGCTAAAATAATTTCTGAAAAAGGTAAAATTGTAACTCTTATGTGAACATAAAATGAACTCATGTCAAAGATTTTTTAACTCATTGATTAATGAAGGAACCAGTAAGATGTCATGACAGGTTCAAAGGAGAATTAAGAACACACACACACACACACACACACACACACACACACACACAACTGGGAAATGTTGAAATGAATTTGGTAATAGATGCAAAACTAGCCATATTCATAGGGCAGTAATCAATTGCATTCCATTTGGAAAAATTAACTTGCCTTTCTATGGACAAGTGTCATTTGCATCACTCTTAGTTTTCTGCAAGTTGCAATAGTTGTAAAATAGGTAAAAGATAATAAAAGCACAGGAAATCAGGAAGGGTGTGTTAGATACAGCACCCACTAATTATGTTTGCCTTTTAAAAAAATCTTTCACAATTTCTCCTAACAGTGTCATGCTCTCTCCTGTCTCAGGGCCTTTGCACATGATGGTTCTTCCACCTCCTTAGTTATCTTACACTTATGGTTGATATCTTATCTCAAACATCATTACCTCTTAGAATCCCTCCCAATCCAGGGCAGATTCATGTGTCAAATGTTCTCATTAGAGCACGTTTCTTTCATTAGAGCATTTATTCAGTTTATAATTCATGCTCCTTACTGAGATCTATAATTCCTTGCATAACCTAGGCCCTGTTCTAATCAGTGTTCCCTTCAATAATTATGTTCTGGTCAGACTTTTCTGTTCCTTGATCCTAACAAGTTCTTTCCTGCCTGAGAGACTTTGCACCTGCTGTTCCCTGTACTTGGAATTATTATTTTTTTTTTGGCTTTTGAGTGGCTCCTTCCTTCCTTCCTTCCTTCCTTCCTTCCTTCCTTCCTTCCTTCCTTCCTTCCTTCCTTCCTTCCTCTCTCAGGACTCAGTTTGAATGTCAGAAAGGCCTCTCCTGATGATCTTATCTAAAGATGCTCTCCTCCCCACCCTTACTTTCTTTTTTTTTTTAATTTCTTTATTTTTTTTTTTTTAAATTTCTTTATTGATTAAGGTGTCACATATTTGTCCTCATCCCCCCATTCCCATCCCACCCCTCTCCCCACGCATGCCCCAATCCCCTGTTGAACTTAACCGTTGGATAGGCTTATATGCATGCATACAGGTCCTTTGGTTGAACTCTCCCCCTCCCCCCACCCTCCCCCTACCCTCCCCTATCCTCTCTCTGAGGCCCGATAGTCCGATCGATGCCTCCTTGCTTCTGGTTCTGTTCTTGTTCCTCAGTCTATGTTGTTCATCATTTCCCCTAGATGAGCGAGATCATATGTCACTAGATATATACTAATAAGAACTGAATGTGAGACGAGCAATAATAGTTATGCTGACAGGCAAATGAATCAATCTGTAGCGAGCTTCCCCCTGGACCAACAGTTCTTTTGAGACCCAATTTCAATGTCCAGTAGTTCCTTATGTGTACATGTCAGCACTGACCCCTCAGCTCTGGATGGTGGACAAATGGTGGTAATGGAGGTCCGACTCCCTCTGGTTTGGTCTCGGCCGAACCCAGGGGCACGGCGTCACCCAGACTAAGGGGCACGTGGCCTCACCCCTACCCAAGGGGCGCGTGGTCTCACCCGGGCCTGGGACCCAGCCTCACCCGGATGGATCCAGGGGCGCACAGCCTCACCCGGACCCAGGATCTGGCTTCACCCGTACCCAGGGACGCTTGGCCTCTCCCAGACCCAGGGGCACGTGGCCTCACCCGGGCCTAGGTGCACGAGGCCTCATCCGGATCCAGGGACACATGGACGCACCCGGACCCAGGGACGCTTGGCCTCTCCCAGACCCAGGGCCACTTGGGCTCACCCGGGCCTAGGTGTACGAGGCCTCACCCGGATCCAGGGACACATGGTCTCACCCGGACCCAGGGACGCTTGGCCTCTTCCAGACCCAGGGCCACTTGGGCTCACCTGGGCCTAGGTGCACGAGGCCTCATCCGGATCCAGGGACACATGGTCGCACCCGGACCCAGGGACGCTTGGCCTCTCCCAGACCCAGGGCCACTTGGGCTCACCCGGGCCTAGGTGCACGCGGCCTCACCCGGATCCAGGGACACATGGTCTCACCCGGACCCAGGGATGCTTGGCCTCTCCCAGACCCAGGGCCACTTGGGCTCACCCGGGCCTAGGTGCACGAGGCCTCACCCGGATCCAGGGACACATGGTCTCGCCCGGACCCAGGGGTGCGTGGCCTCTCTCAGACCCAGGGGCACGTGGCCTCACCTGGACCTAGGTGCACGAGGCCTCACCCGGATCCAGGGACACATGGTCTCACCCGGACCCAGGCGCGCGTGGCCTCCCCCAGACCCAGGGGCACGTGGCCTCACCCGGGCCTAGGCGCATGAGGCCTCACCTGGATCCAGGGACACATGGTCTCACCCGGACCCAGGGACGCTTGGCCTCTCCCAGACCCAGGGGCAAGTGGCCTCACCCGGGCCTAGGTGCACAAGGCCTCACCCAGATCCAGGGACACATGGTCTCACCCGGACCCAGGGACGCTTGGCCTCTCCCAGCCCCAGGGGCACGTGGCCTACCCGGGCCTAGGTGCATGAGGCCTCACCCGGATCCAGGGACACACGGTCTCACCCGGACCCAGGGACGCCTGGCCTCTCCCAGCCCCAGGGGCACGTGGCCTCACCCGGGCCTAGGTGTACGAGGCCGCACCCGGATCCAGGGACACATGGTCTCGCCCGGACCCAGGGGTGCGTGGCCTCTTCCAGGCCCAGGGCATGTGGCCTCACCTGGACCTAGGTGCATGAGGCCTCCCCCGGATCCAGGGACACATGGTCTCACCCGGACCCAGGGGCGCTTGGCCTCTCCCAGACCCAGGGGCGCTTGGCCTCACCCGGGCACGGGACCCAGCGTCATCTGGGTCCAGGGGCACTTGGCCTCACCAGGACCCGGATTCCGGCCTCACCTGGACCCAGGGGCACGGGGCCCCACCCAGACCCAGGGACGTGAGGCCCCACCCATACCCGGAGGCGCGCGACCACTCCCGAGCCCAGAGGCGCGCAACCCCGCCCGCACCTGGGTCCCAGCGGGGCCCCGTCCTCCCGATCCCAATTCCCGCCTGTCAACCCCCCCCCCAGCAATCCCCCTGGCCATCCTGCCAGAGCTCCAGGACGGCCGCCGCAGAACTCGTCGGGCGGCGGCTCGGCGAAGCTCCGGTGCGCCCGGTGCGTGGTGGCGGGCCGGTCCGGCGTCGCCGCGCCGGCCCCTGGGTCCGCAGCGGCGGCCGGTCGCCGAGCATGCGCACCCGTCTGCCCCCGGGGCACCGAGATTCCTGAAGGACTCGGAGGCCAGCAAGCGCGGAGTCCCCCACCCCACGTCTCACAGGGGCCCGTCTGTCCGTGCTCGGCAGCCAGTGGAGCCGCCCCCTCAGCCGGACACCACCGGGGGGACCACGCTGAGCACGCTCCAGGTCGCCACTGCGTCGCCCGAGCCGCAGTTCCCAAAGTGTGGTCCTTGGGTCATCTGCATCAGCATCATCCCGCATACCCCTCTTTTATTATAGCTGCAGAGCATCCACTCAGCCAGCCCTACGGTGGTCTTGGGTGGTGTCTGCTCCATTCTCCCGTCGCAGCCTCAAAGTTGTTGTGGGAGGCAACATCCAGGCCTCCGCCCTATGCCTCCATCCCGGTCCTCCCTTGTATAGTTAAGTCTTGATTGTTGCTGGTGTCACTGGGAGGGCTCTCTTTGTCTATAAAGGAAGAGTTGCTGTGCAGGAGACACTCCTATGGGCCGGGTCTTGGTGCAGCAAGGCTTTGGCGCTCACTGAATCTGCCTGTTGGATGTGTCCCTTATGCGCGTGGTTGAAGTCTGGTGTCATTTCCCACAGACCACCAGATGCCCTCGTTTCTGGGTCCCCAATGGGGCGTAGATCAGCCACTGCCTTAGGCACTCAGCAGGGATTACAGCAAAAACTGTAGTTTCCTCCTCCTGTCTGAGTGGCCCTGGAGCAGTCCGACTAGAACAGCAGTTCATCTGGTCCGCTGCCAGTGGGCAGGCCACCCACATGCATAAGCCGTTGCTTGGAGCGTATATGCGCCTGCAAGACTTGCGGGGCAGGTCTACAAAACGTGCGGGGCGGGTCCCAGGGTGGGGCGGGTCTCAGGGTGGGTCGGGTCCCAGGGTGGGGCGGGGTCTCAGGGCGCCAACAGGCCATGGTTCGGCAAGCCGCAATGGCTGCGAGTCTGCTCCTTCTGCCTTCCAAGTTTCTAAGTCCCCTCGTTCCGAGCTCTAGCGCAGCAAACACTGATTGCTGGGCGCACCTCCGCAAGAGTCCCGCCTCTCCCCGCAGGCATCTGGGTCTCCCGCGGGTCCCCAGAAGCTGGATTTCAGGGTGATAGAGAGCTAATCTCCCCTAGGTTTGGAACAAAAGCCCCTTTCCCCCGCCACCAGCCCGACCCACGCGCCTCCGCACCTCGTCCCCTCCGATTTAGCTGGTTTCCTCTTCCCTCTTAGCTGTAAATCTGCCATTCAGCCATCTCTCCTGTAGTTCTGGGCTGCAGGCGCTCCGTCCTCCAGTCGCGCCCCTGAAACCGCTGCGCGCGGCGCAGTTCGCAGTTCCTTTGTTTAGCCCAGCCGTCCTCTTGATTCTCCTCCATCAAAATGGCTAGAGGACTTGAATGTAAGATGAGAACTCCTAAGAATCCTCCAAATCGGTGTTGGCGGCGTCCGGGGCCCCGAGGATCTCAGTGCGCAGCTCGGCCAGGTCGGTGGCGCGGATTAGCCCCTCCTGTAGAAAGATGGTCTCTTCCTTCACCGAGAGCCGCTGCGCCGAGTCTGCGGCCGCCGCCACAGCAGCCGCCGCGGCGCCCACGAGTCCATGGCCCCGGCTGCGGTACTGACTGAGAGGAGCAGCTGCCTGGTCTGGGGAGACGCGAGCAGCAGTCGCCCCCCTCACCAGCCCATGTTTCAGTTGTATTTCCGAAACTGCCATGCGAGGCAACAGATCAGCCTTTCACCTCCGCCGCCATCTTTTCCCCACCCTTACTTTCTATCCCAGTTGTTCTTTTTAAAATATATTTTATTGATTTTTTTACGGAGAGGAAGGGAGAGGGATAGAGAGTTAGAAACATCAGTGAGAGAGAGAAACATTGATCAGCTGCTTCCTGCACACCCCCTACTGGGGATGTGCCTGCAACCAAGGTACATGCCCTTGACCGGAGTTGAACCTGGGACCCTTCAGTCTGCAGGCCGACGCTTTATTCACTGAGCCAAACCGGTTAGGGCTATCCCAGTTGTTCTTTAACCTTAGTACAGATCAGAATTCCCTGAAAGGCTTGTTAAAACACAGATTGCTGGCCCCATGCCCAGAGTTTTTGATTCAGTAGGTCTGAGGAAGGGTGTGAGGATCTGTGTTTTAACAAGTTCTTGGGTGAGACTGATGCTGTTGGTTTGGGCACCACTCTTGAAGAAACAATACTTTGATTATTTTTTCCCTAAAACATAACATTATCTTTTTTCCCCTTTACTGATTTGCTTTTTGTCTTCTACACAATAGAAAGAAAGTTCCAGTTGGGGAGGGACATTGATCCTCTTATTCTTTCTTTTATCTGAAGTACCAAGAGCAATGTCTGGTTTATAAAAAATATTCAATAAATATTTTTGAATGAATTAACCATTTTCTCTCTTCTTGTTTTGTATTCTTAAAAGGGACAGAGGGGCCCCAGGTGCGCAGTTCACCAATGCACTGCTAAATTCTGGTGCCGAGATTAAACCAGAGGGATTGGCTTTCATCACTAGGATGAGTTTGTGGATGAACGGTCTTGGTAAACCACACTGATGTCTGATCAGCAGCTTGGATAATATAAAGGCCAGTGATGGTTGGTCCTGTGCGGTCCCATGAGTGTGTCCTCCTCCCTAGGACCAATGTAACTGGCCTACTGTTGGTTCGATGACATCAGGGCTTTGGGTACTGTTGGCAGGGCCCACGCTGACCTGGGTTTTGCTAAGACCAGCAGCTATGAAGAGCATTCAGAAGCCCTGCAGGTGGAGGACTATGAGAGGCTTGTGCTTTGGCCTCAGGTGTGTCTCCCAGACAAGGCAGCTTGGCTAAAGGAACAGAGAGTGCAGGGAGCAGGGGCCACCTACCTCTGAGCTAGGCTAGTGTGCTCTCACATCTCTAGTCCTAGCACCTTCTTAAAGGTCTCAGGGTCCTTTCCCTTCTGGTCCTAACTCCTGGGCCCCCTGATGCCAACGTTCTGCTCCAAAGCCACCAGCCCAGGTTTGAGAGCACACCCCCAGCAGCTCTCCTGGTTCCGGCTCTTTCCCTTCCCTTCCCTTCCCTTCCCTTCCCTTCCCTTCCCTTCCCTTCCCTTCCCTTCCCTTCCCTTCCCTTCCCTTCCCTTCCCTTCCCTTCCCTTCCTTTCCCTTCCTTTCCCTTCCCTTCCCTTCCCTTCCCTTCCCTTCCCTTCCCTTCCCTTCCCTTCCCTTCCCTTCCCTTCCCTTCCCTTCCCTTCCCTTCCCTTCCCTTCCCTTCTCTTGATCCCCTCTAGGCTTTCCTCTCACCACATTATGTGTAAACTAATGGGTCCTTGAGAGTGGGAGAGATAACATGGCTTAGTACTTGAGGTACTTAAGGTACTTGCTTAGTACTTAAGGTACTTGCTTTGAAGTCAGCCCTGGATTCTAATCTTATTCCTGCTAAATACTGTGTGTCCTTAGAAAGTTCATTAACCATCTGTACTTCAGATTATGGGAGAGCAATAGCACTCAACCATAGGGCTGATGCAGGTATAAAAGAGGTGATGCTTGTAAAGAGTCTAGTCCCTATGCCTTGTAGTTCCCAAGAAGATGAACTCATACTCCTTTATGGAAACAACTGTCCACTTTAATAAGGGACTTGGGTAGATACATGCTTTGACTGCAAGAGTCTTGTCAGGTCAGATATTTGGGAGTCTTCAGATGACAGCATGTGAGCAGATGTCCACTCTGTGTGTGGGTTAGAGGACCCTCTGCAGACCTTTCTGGGTGACAGAGCACTAGGTGGCATGGCTGTTGACTCCGGTCCTAAGAGAGAAGCCCTGCTCAGACCTGGCAATTGAGGATAAGACAGTAATAGCAATGTTGTATTCAGGAGCGTTGCTTTAAATAATCCTTCTCCTTAATAGCTTTGCCCCTGGCGTGTGACAGGTGTTTACATTATTAAGTAAAAGCCTTTAAACAGCGACCTCCTTGGTATAAGGGTGAAGGAGATTAAAATCCAAGCAGTGCTCCAGCCATTTAAATCAATGAGACTTGTCAGATCTGTAACACATGAGCTACTTAGAGGGCGCAGGCACCTATTGTTTTTGAGCTTCGACTAATATCTCAATATGCTGGTTCCTTTAAAGTCTGGCCAGGCCTGGGATGCTCATTAAAGGCTGGTCTGGCCATGGCCTCTCTCCCTTTGGAAACAGCATTATTTAACAGTTGGCTAAATGTGCACCCAGGAGTTATGCTCTTAGGGAAGGAATGTCAGAGCTTGCGTTGATTCCTGCTTTCAAGCAATCCCAGTAGTCAAGTCTCTGAGCTCATCAGAAGCAGGGAACGTGAAAGCTGCCCCTCCTCCTGAGGGCGTTCACCTGGCCTGCTGGGCCCTACCCACAGTCACCCTTCTCAAGTTGTGCTGTCTCAGTCCTTAGCCACAACATGGGCAACCTCATGCCCACCAGCAGCATTGAGGAACCAAGTTTCTGAGATTTAAAGCTTTTTTTTTTTTTAAGTTCATGTGGTCATCATGCACTGGAACCTTCTCTCTCCCTTAATAATCAAACCTAGGTCTTCCAGGGAAATGTCCATGCAAGAATTGCAGCTAGGACTTAAAGATCCAACCCTTACTCCTCAAGGTCTATCTTCCCGTTGGGAGTGGAGGGTCTCTAGTCAATTTCAACAGGCCCCACCAAGCTGGTTTCAGGACGCTGATTCAGTATTAATGCTCCGGCTCTAAAGGGGAGACTTGACCCTGCTTTCAATTCCTTAGATTCACAGTTGAGTCAGGCTGGCCCCAGAAGCAAGTACATGCAGGTGGGGTAACATGGCAGAGTTACTCTCCTTCCTGTTATGGCCCCCTATGCCAGCCTGCAGGAGAAGTGTTGGGGGGGGGGGTGGAAGGAACCTTCATCCTCAAGGGACTGGTCCAGTCTTAGCTGTGGACATGTTGGTCCAGCAGAGGGCAAGGAATTTCCTCTCTAGATGATCTGAAGGTGTCTTTTCTAGGTGACTGACTTGCAGAATGTTTTCCGCTTCAGAGGAAAGCCCTCCTCCGACTCATAGCAGTGAGCTGAGACCGTGGCCTCTAGTCTCTATAGAACTTTGTCACAATGAGCCATCAAGGCCTTCACACTGAGAAGATATACGTGTAAATAATACCTGGCCACCCACAGCATCGGGACCAGCGGCACCGGCATCCCTCGCTGAGTCTTGATGCTCAGTATTGCTGGGGAGGAGAAATAAACAGCCAGTACCGTGCTGAGTAGGATAAACACCTTGTTGTGGTTCTGAAGGGTAACACGCTCATTCATGCACCCCACACTGGGTTCTACCCCTCACATGTTTGACCCTACCCTCTTGTCCCATAACTGGGTGACAGGAGGAGGTCTCAGCAGAGAGGCTTTTCCAGAGCCACCAAACAAGCTTGCAAAGGACACGTCCTTTCTAAAGAACAGTCACTCTTGCCGCGTGACTCCTGGGGCTTAAATAGCACACTGCTCTCCACCGGCAAATGATTTCAGGTGGAGAGATCCTGTGACATTAATAAGGCAGGTAGACTTGAATTTTTTTTTTTTTATTCTGGAAGCAAACTGTTGAAAGCAAAAGTTAAAAAGAAAAGCTCTCCCTCTGTCTAGTCTCTGGGAGGAGCTGAAAATGCAGAGAGGGTTCGGATGGCCCGTTGGCCTTGAGCTGAGCTCCCCCTTTCCGATCCATCCCTTTGATCTTCTATTCTCTGTGTTCAGGTTCCCTTTTGTGCCTGTCTGAACCACGTGAAACAAATCATCTTAATTACTTCAGGCCTGGCTTCCTCCTCTGCGTCTCATTTTCTGGGGTTCCTGCAGCGCTTACCAAATAAGTCTGTGTGGGGCCCCAGCCCTTGGAAACAGCACGGAGGCACCTGCAGCAGCGAAAGGAATTTCAAAGTTAGTTAAAAGGCACAGGAGGAGTGAGGGAAATGAATGAGAACCCCCCTGGGTTTCAGCCTGGAGATGTAATGCTGACTGTACTCCAAGTTCATGCTCCTCGCAGGCACAGAGCCTCACCCCTTTGTTTGTAGAAGGGAGAATCATTCATGCTGTGTGTCCTTGGCATGGTACTCAGCGCCTGGCTTCCATCAGCCCTGCCCCCAAACCTGGAGGCACCCGGAGAAGAAGCTCAGGTGGGCAGAGAGGGGAAGGAGATGGTGGTGGGCTGTCGCCTTCTGGGGCTCCCAGTTTAGCCAGTAGGAAGCCCCAAGCAATGCACAGGGTCCGAGGGAGGGTGGGCCAACTCCTGAGACCTGTCACTGAGTTGGAGTCAGATCGTGTGGGACTGCATTTTAAGTGGATTCTGAATGAAGAACCTCTGGCAGAGCGGTGCGGAGGCAGGCCAGGCTGTGATCCCGAACTCTGGGTGGTCCAAGGGGAGGTAATTAGGAGCAAGGAGCTGAAATTGCTGAAAAGAAAATGTAAGGTGAGCAGCATAAACCTTCCTGACAGTGATGTCTCTTAGCCGATGGCATCCCCTCCCGAGGGAATTGCGAAAGACCCATCACTGGAGGCATTTGAGGGGGCCCTAGTCACACCGGTGGGAGTGAGCTGCTGGAAATTGCACCAGTCCTTCTCAGGGCTGGGGCCCTACCAGAGTTGGCTTGAGGTTAATTGCTTGACTCCCACCCCTTCAGTGCCGTTGGAAGGGCCAGTTAACACAAGTTCCTTCAGTGGGATCACTCCATCTTGGAGTGATTTCTGCCTCTGCAAAGGGAAGGTGCTGTGTAGGCACATCCTATATAATAAAACCCCAATATGCAAATTGACCAAATGGTGGAACGAGCGGTTGCTATGATACGCACTGACCACCTGGGGCAGATACTTAACACAGGAGCTGCCCCCTGGTGGTCAGTGCGCTCCCACAGGAGGAGCACCACTCAGCCAGAAGCTGGGCACATGGCTGGAGAGTGCAGAGGTGGTAGTGGGAGCCTCTCCTGCCTCCGCTGCAGGTGGGCGGTAAGGAGCGAGGGGTCCCAGACTGCGCGAGCCTCAGACTATGAAAGCCCCAGACTGTGAGAGGATGTCCAATGGGGATGTCCAGTGGGCCTAAGCCGGCAGGCGGACATCCCCCAAAGGGTCCTGGACTGCAAGCGTAGGCCAGGCTGAGGAAACCCCCACCCCCAGTGCACGAATATCGTGCACCAGGCCTCTAGTCTATAATATACACAGCACACTCATGGCCACTCAGGTGGGGAGGGATTGTGGGGTCTGGTGAGAGAATTTTGATAACAAAATTTTCACTGGTTGGGTGATGGTTTGTGAAGTATTTTTGAGGGAGTGTTATTTGAGGTGGGTAGATTAACTCATCTAGCATCCTTAATTTTTAAAATGTAGCAATGAAGCAGGTTTGGGTCCACCAAATAGAAGGTGTTACTCCTCCACCCCCTCTCCCTGGTGACCACAGTGTTCAGGGGCACTTTGGGGGTCACCCAAGTGGTAAGGAAGTAGCTTCTCCTGATATAACCATCGTGGTCCTCTTTCTTTACTTCATTCTAGTCACAAAACACAGTAGTGTGTTAGGCACGCTAGGGAGACTAATTGAGTTAGACTTGGGCCCACATCTCCAGGTCTTTGCACTCTCTGTTCTTATACCCTTCCTTCCCCACCTATAGAAGGGCCTCTGGCAGCTCCTGGCCAGGCCGCTGTTTAGAATGAATGCAAAGCTATACTAAGTAAATGTCTTGAATTTGTAGTTCCTGTGAGCTCTAATTTTCCCTTGATTGTCCCATTCTATCAGTCCCATAGCCCCCATAGCCCTGTTGACACTTTTCATAATATTGCTCATGTTTACTGTCTTCATCTCGTTAGATGATCAAGGACTCATTTTTGGATAATCGCTATTTTACAACTTCCCTGTTTTTATAGTACTCGTTCCTTGTAACCCATCTTTCTACTATAGCCAAGTTCATCTTTGGTCCACTTTTTCATCCTAGCAAAACCTGTCAACGATTCCCTGTGGCCTTCAGAGTGCAATACTAGGCTGAAAAGAATGCCCATTTCCTACCTATAAAAATAGTTGTTTCTGGTAATATTTTGAAAGATCCAAACATTCATTTCAGGAATTGACCAGGATTGACATTAAGGACTAGTCATTTCCTTCATGATTTATGATTTAAAAATATATTTAAACATTGACATTGATAATTAAGTTGCATTCTGAGCCCTAGCCGGTTTGGCTCAGTGGATAGAAAGGTCCTGTGGATGGAAAGGTTCCAGGATCGATTCTGGTCAAGGACACGTACCTCAGTTGCGGACTCACTCCCTGGCCTTGGTCGGGGTACATGCGGGAGGCTGTTTCTCTCTCTCTGTCTCCTCCCTTCTACTCTTTCTAAAAATCAATGGAAAAATATCCTTGGGTGAGGATTTACCAAAAAAAAAAAAAAAAAAAAAAAAAAAGGTCTCACTTTCTAGTGGACATCTGTAGTTGTTATCACCATTCACTTATTCTCCTATTAAATTTGGGAGAAGACATTTATTCTCCATTGCTCAATTGTTATGTAGGGACTTCTGTAGAGTAATACCCCTATCTTCTCTACTCCCTGTAACCTCCTTTCCCTTAACCTCAAGGGAGAGAGGGTAACTTACCTGATGGGTGAGTTTTGGTGCAGTGGCTGAGCATGTTAAACTTTCTCTCGGTTTTTCCTTTGTTACCTATCACCTTGCAGAGAGCTCTCCATGCCATAAATCTGACAGGAGCAGGCCTCCATGAAAGACTGGATGTGTACGATGTGGCAGGTCTGTCTAATTCGGGGAGCAGCCAGCCCACTTGGTTAACCTAAAACCAGTAATAAAGGGGACATTTTTGTGCCTTTCTAACATGGCTCTCGGCTTTTCTCTCAACTGGTTCCAAAGATGTTAGCCTTCAAATAATTACTTTCAAGAAGCCCTAGCCTTCTCAGACCCCAACAGTAACCACACCCTAATTGCTCTTTAGGGAATCACCTTCTTCAATGCATAGTTAGTTTGGACGAAGAGAAACTGAACCCTCACATGAGACCCCCAATGAATTCCTCCTGCCTATAATGATTGGTTTAAAGGTGACACATGACACAATCAGATCCAGTGAGCCACAGTGATGTCTTCCTCACTGAGGAACTCTTGATCTTCTGTGTTGGACCTAAAGAGGATGTAGGGGTTAGAACCATTGCTGCCATTTCATTCCAACATGAAGCTGAGAGGTGGAGAAAAAATATTCCTGATAACATTGGCTAAGCTCAGGATTCAGCCAGGAATGAAGCTAAGAATGCCTCTGGACTTTTTATCCTAAGTGAAACAATAAATTTGATTTTTTGCTGAAGCTAGTTTGGGTTGGTTTTATGCTATTTGCAATGGGTAAATGAGCCTCTCTGTGTATTATCTTCACATTGTTAGTTTTAATTGATTTTAGAAGCTGACAGGTCACCTTCATAACTCACATTAGATTCCAGGAGCTAGAGATGTCTTTAGAAAGCATTAACTCACCATAAGGAGAGTAGTTAGGGTATAATGTCACAACACTAATTATTTTAGGCACTTTTTATTACTTATTTCCTTTGGTTATTTATTCGCTATTTTTAGGGGGGAACATTTTGATGTTATACTGACTCTAGCAAATCTTTATATAAAAAACTTTCAAAATGCAAACAGTTTAATTATCCTTCTGATTAACTAGAGAAAAATGAATTTTGTTCTTTAAAGTTACAATGATTATAATAAACTAGAGGCCCGGTGCACGAAATTCGTGCACGGAGGGGGGTTGTCCCTCAGCCCAGCCTGTACCCTCTCCAATCTGGGACCCCTGGAGGGATGTCCGACTTTATTTTTTATTATGAAAATAGGACATTTTCTAGAGCTAGCCAAATTTAGGCAGTCTCTTTGCTCTGAGCAAGATCATATTTTGGTATGCTTCCAGCACAATGAGATGGAAATTTTAGAACACCAAAGGACAGATGCTTGCCTGAGGAGTTTTCCTTTTCCTTTAATCCTTATCAAATTTCCAGATATTACCTGTACTGCCACCGGGATCGGGCCTAAACGGGCAGTCGGACATCCCTCTCACAATCCAGGACTGCTGGCTCCCAACTGCTTGCCTGCCTGCCTTCCTGATTGCCCCGAACCGCTTCTGCCTGCCAGCCTGATCAGCCCCTAACCACTCTGCTGCCAGCCTGTTTGCCCCCAACTTCCCTTCTCTGCCAGCCTGGTTACCCCTAACTGCCCTCTCCTTCAGGGTTGATCACCTCCAACTGCCCTCCCTTGCAGGCCTGGTCCTTCTCAACTGCCCTCCCTTGCAGGCCGGGTGCCTCCCAACTGCCCTCCCCTGCTGGCCATCTTGTGGTGGCCATCTTGTGTCCACATGGGGGCAGGATCTTTGACCACATGGGGGCAGCTATATTGTGTGTTGCAGTGATGATAAATCTGCATAATATTCTTTTATTAGATAGGATAGAGGCCTGGTGCACGGGTGGGGGCCAGCTGGTTTGCCCTGAAGGGTGTCCCAGATCAGGTGGGGGTTCCCTTGTGGTGTGGGGCAGCCTGAGCGAGGGGCCTGTGGTGGTTTGCAGGCCAGCCATGCCCCCTGGCAACCCAAGCGGAGGCCCTGGGATCTGGAATTTATTTTCCTTCTACAATTGAAACTTTGTAGCCTGGAGCGGAGCCAATCCTGGGGCTCCCTCCACGGCCCGTAGCCATTTGTGTTGGGGTTATAATTAAAACTGTTGCCTTAAGCGGGTGGGCCCAGCCAGGGTGTGCAGAAAACTTTGCTTCCCCTGTTGTCGGCGGCAACCCTGGCCTGCTCTCTCAAGCTCCGTTCTGCCGCCATTTGTTTGAATTTGTTTACCTTCTATAATTGAAACTTTGTAGCTTGAGTGGAGGCTTAGGCCTGGCAAGGGCAGGTGGAAAGCTTGGCTTCCTCTGTTACCTAGGAAACCTTGCTCTCTGTGGCTGTAGTCATCTTGGTTTGGGTTAATTTGCATACTCGCTCTGATTGGATGGTGGGCATGGCTTGTGGGCGTGCCCGAGGTATGGTCAATTTGCATATTTGTCTATTATTAGATAGGATATCTCGAATGAAACAACACACTCCTTGGGGAAAGTTATTTTAGCTACTTACCAATGTAAAAGACTGGACATTTTTTTAAAATTGGAATTCTGGTGGAGGTGAAATATAACCAGAAGTGTGTGGAGGTTTGGATGGGCAACAAGAATGGAGAAGAGCCTTCTGATAAATTCGAAGGAAGTTAACAAAGAAGAGAAAAAGCGAGCCATATTATGGCTGCTGAGGCAGAGATGTCCACAAAAATGTGTGTTTTCCCCTCCATTTTATAAAATTGCTATTGGGAATTTCCTGCCCCTCTAGGTACTATGTTTCCCAGAATGTTTTGTATCTAGATATGGTCATGTGATTAGTTTCACCAGTGAAATGTGAAGCAGTACAGCAGATTGCTGAGAATGTGGGCCCAGTGTTTTCCGATCTAAATACTTTTAAAGACAACTGGAAGTTTGGTATTTCATGTCAAATCTTCTGGTTTGTATACGTTAACTTAGAAAAATAAAAATAAGCAAAACCAAAAAACTTTGTGTGGTCAAACATGCCTGAATGGTGAGTTTGGCCCCTGAGCTGCCAGTTTTCTAACCTTTGTCTGAAAGAACTGGGGGGAACCAGTCAGGCTGGCTATCTTGTCTTAGTCATTAGGAGGCAAAATAACTTTTACACGAATGATGAGCTCCAAAGGAAGGAGAAATAAGAGCTATACAAAGTAGTTGCCAAGGTAACATCTTGCTGATCAGAAAGGGATGGCTATTGGGTTTTATGTAGACGCAGTGGGAGAATGAAACATAATCTTTCTCTGTATTCTTTCTGTTTAGGATCAGTGAGGAAATGGATGTGGATGCAGTGTGGCTTCTAAGATTAGCAGGAAGCAATTCCTTTCCTACTTGGAGAGACCCTAGTGAGACCTGATCACCAACTAGCAACGTATGGAAGTCACACCATTAAGTCTTCCAATTTGCCAGCAGCAAATCAATGAACTCCGATATCTGCTGCCTTAAGCTAACATCCAGGGGAGTGTGGATAAGCTATTTGATATCTGAATTGTAGTGAAGAAAAGTTAAATCTTTCTCCTAAAGCAGGGGACAGGAGATTGTATTAAGCAATGAGAGAAGAGAGGTAAAGTTTTGTGAAAGAGTTGGTTGTTTTAAATTGAATCTTTACTTAAATGTGTTAGAAAGCTATTAGTATTTAGTGTTTTGTTGTATATTTATACTAACGAATTAATATGAAAGGCTTTTATATTTTATTTCATTTCATTGAAGCTGGACTTTACTTTTTATTATGAAAATAGGACATTTTCTAGAGCTAGCCAAATTTAGGCAGTCTCTTTGCTCTGAGCAAGATCATATTTTGGTATGCTTCCAGCACAATGAGATGGAAATTTTAGAACACCGAAGGACAGATGCTTGCCTGAGGAGTTTTCCTTTTCCTTTAATCCTTATCAAATTTCCAGATATTACCTGTACTGCCTTGGCATGCTGCCTGAAGGTGGGCTTCTTTGATTGTATAAAGAGTTTTGGGCCCAAGAGGTGGTTTGACTAACTGCACTGCAGGCAAATAATAGAGCGTTACCTATGCCCGCAGTCAAGCCTCTTTTTTTTCCACGTAACCGATGTATTTCTGAGATCCATTTCATCCCTTTTAATAACTGCATAGACTCCTGGACATTTGGAGGTCTCCAAATATTGGTTGTCATTTATGGTATATTCTGTTTTGTTATTATGATAATATTGCAATAACTATTCTAGCAATCCACTTTTGTTTATATGTGACATAGCATTTTTGAAGGATAAATTCCTCTACATGAAAATGAAGGGTCAACGTATATATGGGTTTGAAATTCTAATAGTTGTTACCTAATTGCTCTACGATGGGATTATAACAATTTCCATTTCCATGAATAGTTTATGAAACTGCTGGTTTCCCCTCTGCCTTGCTACATGTTATAAAATTTCTAGTCTTGTCCAACTTGGTATGGAAAAAAATAGCATTTCATCGCTCCAGTTTGTTTTCCTTTCATTATGAGAGAGTTTGAATACCCTTTCATGTTTTGAAGACATTTGCATTCCCTTTTCAGTGAAATATCTCTTCAGATACTTTGTAAAAACTGTTGGCATTTTTTTTCCTCTTTAAAAGCTCTTTATATATTAAGCAATTTAGCCTTTTGTCACATAAGATTGGTTTAAAAAATAAATATTCGAAATATTCATAGTCTCAGCCTAAGTACCTGGGGAAAGTCTCTAGACAATGGCTATACACACCTAGCTATCCAGGGAAAACTGCATGAATCTCAGGCACAGGGGATAACCTAGAAAGACCTGCACATGAAAATGTATAAAGCAAGACAAAATCTTAAGACCATCTCATCTGCCCACGATCTACTGAATGCGTAGGGCAGTGTGATAGGCACAGGTGATGGTTGTTGAGGAGGTGGGTGAATGTGTGCTGCGTGGGAAGATAGGGCGAGGTCTGAGCTGGGAAGAGTAGAATGATTTGTGTGGGCATCTCAGGTTAGAATGCTCATGGCAGGGTTTCTTTTCATTCTTATTCAAGGACAGCCATTTTGTTCCCGGAGAAAATGTTTTTCTGTGTTGTGGGAAAATAATTTCAGGGACACATAGGAGGATCTTAAGTGATTGTGGCAAGATTTATTAGAGTGAAAAGAGATAGTATTGATGTATCATAAATCAGCAAATGAGATACAGGACGCCTTAATGAGCCAATTAATTAGGAGTCCTTTATTGCGTGCGGCCCAGAGGGAGGTGTCTCTTCCAAATCTCTGAGCACCACATATAGGAAGTTTCCCATATTTATATTTTTCGAGCCTCTTTGTTTGCAGATATAAAGAGCTTTGTGTGAGTTATTGTTACAGACCGTTGTAACCTTGAATACATAATGCGTTAGTACTTGGCATAAGAAAGAATATGGGAATTGCCCTGGCCAGTTTGGCTCAGTGGATAGAGTGCCAGCCTGCAGACTGAAGGGTCCCAGGTTCGATTCTGGTCAAGGGCACGTACCTTACGTTGGTTGCGGGCACATCCTCAGTAGGGGATGTGCAGGAGGCGGCTGATTGATGTTTCTCTCTCATCAATGTTTCTAGCTCTCTATCCCTCTCCCTTCCTCTCTGTAAAAAATCAATAAAATATATTTTAAAAAAAGAATATGGGAATTACTATCAGTATTAGTCTATTTCAGTGGATGGCTAGCTTGCAAGGTCAGACAGTTCAGTTTACCTTTTTCTATTATTTGAACTAAAAAAAAAGTCATTTTATAGAATAAGAGACTGACTTAAAGTGACAGAGTTTACAGGACTAGGGACTATCTAACAATAGCAGAGAATTCCAGCAGCAGTTTTATACAAGATGGAGGTTACTATGCTTCCGTATGTCCTCGGAGAGGCAGAGAGCGTGCAGGCAGGAGTGGCAGCTGCATGGACACAGGAAAGGCAGTTACTGTTCGCTGCTCCCCTGGCTGCCGGTCTTGTCAGGAGAAAAGAAGGCAAAAAGTATGTGCCGGAGAGAGAGGCACGGGTGTGCTCTGGGGAGGGCGCATGCTGGGTTCTCTGCCTAGCTTCCATATGTTTCCTTGGGTTCGAGGCCAGACCAGGCTTTCTCTCAACTATCCAATCTCTTTCCTGGATCTCCTGGGGCCCGTGCTCTTCTCCTATCAGATACTCTTTCCAGATTTTCCCACGCTGGTTTCCTCCCCCTTTTAATGGTCGCTCTCTAGGCTTCTACTGCGCATGCCTCATAGTTCTGCTTCAGTATTTTAGCTTCTACTGCGCACGCGCTTACCCTACGGCACCGTCTTGGCTTCTACTGCGCATGTGCGAAGTGAAAGGCATTGCCCTTCCCTGTTTCCCTGTTCATCCCGCTGACAGGTGCCCGTTGCTCTCTGGGGTGACTGAAACGTGTCATTCCTGCCCAGTAGGACCCGGTGAACCTGTCCTTTCCCAGCTAATCTGGCTTAAGCAGATGTCTGGTTCTGTTTGCTCCCTTCCTTTTTTGTTAATATCTAACCGCCTCCCGCAACACTGGCTCCTTGCTTGTGCATGGAGAACGGTGGTTTCCCGCGGATCCCCTTTGCGGTCCCCTTTCCAGGCCAGCACCAGGCTCTCTTGGGGATCACAGGCAGATTTTCTTTTGAATACCCTGTGTGGTCCCCACATGAGACTTTTCCTCATTTTGGGCCCCAGGCTGGCCTAAAGCTCTCTGTAAAAGCTAATGGTAAAGCCACAGAGTTAACCCGGTTTTCCTCCCTTGGTATTTATAAAAAGCAACACTTTAAAACCTTGAAATTTACTTAACAACAAAAGCCTTTGCTCCATTAATTCCTTCTCAGAGATGGTTCTTTCTTCTTAAATAGTCCGCTTTTCAGACTGGAAATCACCCCAAATCCTCAAATGGCCCTGTGTTTTTCACGTGTGATTCTAGCAAATTGCTCTTTGCATGATGCCTTGGTAGGGACTCACTTAAGAACTAGATTTGTTACTGTATTTACTGACATTTTAACATGACGTTTTCAGCTGCCTAAATAATTGTAATATTTACCTGAAAAAAGCAATAAAAATAATGAAAGGTACCTGCAATTATTCATATCTCAACATTACAAACCTTAATTTCCTGCCTGTAGCAAGATGAATGACTCATTTTTAAAGTCATCTGTAGCTACTGGGAGTCTATGGTGATGTATATAGATTGGGAAAATCAATGAATATGGCAGGTTGTTAAGATAGGAGGTGTGATTATAGAATAATGAGATCAGCTAAAAAACATTGGATCTCAGACATTCAAATGGTAGGAAGAAAATGAGGGCCAGAGGGAGGGGGGAAGTAACTTGGTCAGTCTTGTACCAAACAGTAGAGCAGTATTTTTCCTGTGTCTAAGACCTGCTCTTACCCACATGCAGTTCCTTTTGCTCTCACCACAGGCTTAGGCAGGCCAGGAAGTGGCTTTTCGGGAGCAGAGGACTGTGAACTGGGCTTGGGGGCTGGGCTCTCTAGTTTTACCCTTGGCTGTACCTACTCTGGGAGAGGCCTGTGACAGGTGTTGTCATTCTCCGTAGCTTAGTTTCTAGGTAGACAGAGAAGGAAGCCCTTGTAATTTTAATAAACAGAAAAATGCTTATTTGATTAAAAAATACTTATTTCTTCTGATAGAAACTGCTATATTTAGGGTCTCTCCTTAAGGAATTATCAGTGTAAAGACGCATTTTAATGGGCTAAGTACGCTTCTTACTGGGAGGGATAATGCATTAATTAGGAAAATAAACATGTAAGTGTTATATCCTCCCTTCCCCTATATCTGATCTCAATAACCCATATTCATTTTTATGCCTCTAAGTTTTTGCTCATATTATTCTCTTGACCTGGAAAGACCTTCCACCCTAGATAAATGTCAATTTTCAAAGGCTCAGATTAAATATCACTTCTTATTATGATTTTCTTGATCCTTACTCCAAGTAGAAACAGCACCGTATATAAATCTGTACAATTTACTTGCAATGATTATAAACCTCCTTGTTCTACAGAGAGTTTGAGATATCTTACCAACATACCTATGAAAGGATAAAGGAGGATTGAAGGTCAAGGGGAAACTAGGGCAGCAAAATAGATGCCAACCACCCACTCTCACAGAGTTGCTAGAAGAGGAGTTTGAATTTGGTCCTAAGTTTCTAGCAGCTAAAGCAAAAATGGAAACAATGAATTATATTATTTTGCTGTATCCATACGACAAAAGCAAACGAGCTATTCTGAGAAAGCTCTTCCTGAATCTGAGATCTGAGAAGAACTTCTCCCCTGGGGTCCTTAGAAAATGAGTCCAATGTGATGTAGGGGAGGACACTCCCAACATTCCTACTTAAGTTACATATTTAAATTTATTCAGCAGTTTTAAAAATGTTGCTCAATTTAGGCAGATGATGAGACAGCAAGGTTCAGCTGAGTAAAAGCAGTTCCACTGAGGTGTGAAAACAGGCCATGGATCATGTTGTTTTAGTTCTTCATGGTTTTTTTTAAAAAAAATCTGAATTATGCTTCTGTGTACGTGAATAGTAAATTTCTGGACATCTAAAGTAATAAATGGGCTGTTTTTCTTTTAGGTAAACCTCCATAAATTATTTACTATAAGTATAGTTGATAAGGAGGATATGACTGAGAGTTCAAGGTTGCAATTTTTCCCAGTAAGAACTAAGAGTACAGATAACCTGCAGCCAATTGAAGACAGATCTTCATGGTTTGTCAATCAATCTGTCAGGGTGTACCCATAATGTAGCACTTATCACTTTGTTTTATAGACATCTGTGTCCCTAGCATAACTGCATACTCTTCAAGGGCAGGAACTATTTCTTTTTCATCTTTGCATCTCTAGCCTTTAGCATAATGCCTGAAGCATAGCATCTCCATAATAGACTTTGTTGAATCAAATCAACTTAAAAGCTTCCCAGTGCTGCTTTGCAGAAATAGGAGTCTTGAGAAGACAAGGGCAGGGAACATATGATAGCTAAGCTTTGAAGGAGGTGCAAAGGCAAACAGGTAGGGAAGGACAGGAACTGGGAGTACGGTCTGAGAAAGCAAGTCTAGATGGGGTGTCCCAGTGAATGGTGGTGATTGGACCCTTACATGTAGAGCAGACAACATTAGGGCTTCAGGAGATTAAAACGAGGGGGACTGGAAGGTGTTCTAAAAGAGCAGGTGGAATGGGGAGTTATGAAAATGACTGGAGAAAACCTTTTTCTATTGTGCCAGCTGCTGTCTGTTAGTCCTACTCCCACCCTTATTTCCTCTCTCCTAAATTGCAGGCTGCTGGAAACCATTCCAGACCCCCTTGGTAGCTGGACTCTAGATAGGATTTGTCAATGAAAGCACTCTTGGGGGATTGGAAAGTGGAAGGAAGGGAAGGCCATTCATTTGGCTGTAACAGTGGTAGCAGTGGGTAGTGCCATGGGTGACTAGGGCTTCAATAGCATTGGTGGTGGTTCCAGCACCATCAGTAGGAGCTTGTGTGCCTGGGTTTCTGCTAAGCAGCTATAATCAATAGCCTCCAAGATGGCCTTTAGTAATCTTTGCCTCTTGGTGTTCATAGCCTTGAGTAATCTTCAACCCTTGGGTAATTTACTGCTAGGCAATAGAATATAACAATATTGAGAGATGCCACTTCTGAGATTGGTTACAAAAGATTTTGACAACTGTTTTGCTAGAAGACTCTCTCTACTGCCTGCTTGGCTTGCATGCTTTAATGAAGCAATTGCCATGATCATGAGACCCATGTGGCAAGGAACTAAGGCCCAACCCTACAAGGAACTGAATCCTGCTAACATCTACATGAGCCTGAAACTGTATCCTTCTCCATTTGAGCCTTCAGATGAATATAACCTAACCAACACCTTGATCGCATCCTATCAGACACCTTGGAGCAGAGAAAGGACTCAGCCAAGCCATGCCCAGATCCCTGACCTGCAGAAACCGTGAGATAGTGAATGTGTGTTGTTTCAATTCATTCTGTTTTAAAATGATTTGTTACACAATAGCAACTGATACCTAATACATTGGCAAACCCATCAGTTCCAACATTGGCAGCAAGTGTGTGCTGGTGGACTCTGGGGAGCACCACATTCACCCCTTTGCTCCTCTAAGTACAGGGGCAATGGCAACTGTAGTTGCCAATCTTGAGGTAATGCCACATTCCTTTTACCCAGAGTTTTCAACACCTTTGTCATTCTTTCCCTGAATTAAATCCCCTTTGCCTGAAATATCTGAATGGTGCCTGATATAGCCACATAACTATTTTTCATGGGAAAGAGATAAAGGAAAGGATCACATTATTCTAAATGCAGTTATGTTTTTTTAGATGTTAAAAAATAGTGATGCGACTTTTAGTGCTATTTTCTTAAAAGCGTATAGAGGTTTGCTTCTCTGCAGGCCTTGGTTTCTGGGGAAGGCCGACTTCAAAAGGTGGAGTCATCTGTACCTTCTTTCCAGGGTGTAGTGGTATATATCCCTGTCTCCTGCAGGCAGCTAAGGCAATGGATGAGGGACTCTGAAGGACACACAGTGGTTTCTTCTCCATTTTCATGTGTGAGTCCATGGAAGTACAATCATTGCATGCTTCCTGTAACCAGAATAAAATAATACAGCATGTGTAGGAAAGCCAACTCTTAACTCAGCAGGCGAATAACCATATCAACTCCATCCCTCCGGGAGACCATGAAACTAGAAAGAAACCTACGCATCAGGCCAGAGCAGACCTCGATGAGGCTCAAAGGAGAGGTGGCAGAGTCAGGACTACATAGCAAAAAACCAAGTCAGAGGCAGCAAAAACTGTAGCTTGACAACAAATGGAGATAAAAGATGAAAGAGGCCACATCTACCCACCCACGGAACATCTAGTGAAGAAAATGAGCTGCACTTCTCCCACTGGAAGGTTTGGGAGCGGGGAGGAGACATTCAGAAAATCCATGGGAGCAGAAAATTAGATAGTTTTTTTTTTAAATATATTTTATTGATTTTTCACAGAGAGGAAGGGAGAGGGATAGAGAGCTAGAAACATCGATGAGAGAGAAACATCGACCAGCTGCCTCCTGCACACCCCCTACCGGGGATGTGCCCGCAACCAATGTACATGCCCTTGACCGGAATCGAACCTGGGACCCTTCAGTCCGCAGGCCGACGCTCTATCCACTGAGCCAAACTGGTTTCGGCGAAAATTAGATAGTTTATCTGAAACAGGAAAAAGGAACTAACGTGTGCTTTTGATATATGGCTCCAAGTGAGAACAAAGGCATAACACCAACGTATACTTGGCATAGGAGGAATGCCTTTTAACCCAAAGATCTCAAAATAGTTTGAGTCTATTAACCCTGAATTAAATCCCCTCTGTTCATTTCTATGCTGCATTTTTCCCCCTAAAATTTGCTAAGCATTTTACACCTCAAATATATCAGTTATTCCCCACATAATCTGGTAATGTACGATGTGGCCATTCCTGTTTAACACATGTGGAAACTCACCTTCAGAGAAGTTTCAGAACATACTGAGGATCAGAGGAGAATAGGAGATCAGAAATCCTATCTAATAAAAGAGTAATATGCAAATTGACCATATACCCACTACGCCCACAAGCCACGCCCACCAGCCAATCAGAAGTGAGTATGCAAATTAACCCAACCAAGATGGCTGCACCCATGGAGTGAGCAAAAGGCTTGGGTTTCCCCGGCAATGGAGGATGCCAAGCTTCTGGCACATCCTGGCTGGCCCAGGCCTCCACTCAAAGCTACAAAGTTTCAATTATAGAAGATAAATAAATCCCAACAAAAATGGCTACAGCCATGGAGCGAGCAGGAGGCTTGGGTTTCCCTGGCGATAGAGGAAGCCAAGTTCCTGGCCTGCCCAGGCCTCTGCTGAAGGCTACAAAGTTTCAATTATAGAAGATAAATAAATCCCAGATACCAGGGCCTCTGCTTGGATTGCCGAGGGGGCATGGCTGGCCTGCAAACCACCACAGGCCCCTCGCCCAGGCCACCCTATACCCCAAGGGAACCCTCACCCTGATCCAGGACACCCTTCAGGGCAAATCAGTTGGCCCCCACCCATGCACCAGGCCTCTATCCTCCTATCTAATAAAAGAGTAATATGCAAATTGACCATCACTCCAACACACACACACAAGAAGGCTGCCCCCATTAGTTAAATATGGCTGCCCTCATGTGGACACAAGATGGCTGCCACAAGTGGGCAGCAGGGGAGGGCAGTTGGGAGGGATCAGGCTAGCAGGGGAGGGCAGTTGGGAGGGACCAGGCCTGCAAGGGAGGGCAGTTAGGGGTGGCCAGGCCGGCAGAGGAGGGAAGTTGGGGGCGACCAGGCCTGCAGGGATGGGCAGTTGTGGGGGACCAGGCCTGCAGGGGAGGGCAGTTAGGCATCAATCAGGCTGGCAGGGGAGTGATTAGGGGGTGATCAGGCTGGCAGGCAGAAGCAGTTAGGGGCAATCAGGAAGGCAGGCAAGCAAGCAGTTGGGAGCCAGCAGTCCAGCAGTCCTGGATTGTGAGAGGGATATCCGACTGCCTAAACAGGCAGTTGGACATCCCTCGAGGGGTCCCAGATTGGAGAGGGTGCAGGCTGGGCTAAGGGACACACACCCCGTGCACAAATTTCGTGCACTGGGCCTCTAGTGAGTATATAAACACTGAATAAGGAATGGGGAACTCTGTGGAGACAGCTCAGTCTTTTCTCTGGCTAGTGCTTCATGGCATCTGTGGAAGGCAAAATAATGCCCCTCCAAAGATGTCCATGTTCTAATCCCTGGAACCTGTGAATATGTTACTTTACATGACATGGGAGACTTTGCAGATATGATCAAGTTAAGGATCTTGAGAGAGGAGATTATCCTGGATTATCTGGGTGGGTCCAGTGTAATCACAAAGATCTTTGTAAGAGAAAGAGAAGGTAGGAGAGTTAAAGGAGATGTGATGAAAGCAGTGATTGGAGGGATGCGAGGTCATGAGACAAGGACTATGGGAAACTTCTAAAGAAACATTCTCCTCTAAAGTCTCCTGACAACCCAGTTTAGTGTTTGACTTCCAGAACTATAAAATAACAACTTTGGGTTGTTGGAAGCTGTTAAGTTGGTCGTCATTTGCTACAGCAGCAATAGGAAACTAATACAACTTCTTTGAGGAGTGGACATCTGGATGAATCCCTGACACTAAAACCGAAAATTTCATTTTCTGAATTACTTGGGTAACACAATTAAAAATTTGGGGGGGGGGGCGGAGGCAAGAATGACAATAATGGATTTAATGACTTGTAGGAGAAGAACAATGGCAGTAACCACAGTAATAGCAATGGGTAGTAGCCATTGAGGTTTAATATGTGCCAAGTTCTGTGTCAGGCTCTGGATGTGCCTTCTGTCTGGTTTCTTATAACAGTTCTCCGAGGGAATAATTGTCCTCATATTACAGAGGAGGAAACTCTGAGTCTGAGAGAGCCATGTCTTTAGTCACTGCTATGATTACCACTATTGTAGTTTCTCTTACTATTATTGCCATTGCCTACCTCTGCTACCATCATTATTATTTCAACTAGAGGCCCAGTGCATGATTGAATCATGCACGTGTAGTGTCCCCTACACGCTTTCGCTTTCGATCACGGGGGAGCTGGGTGCCTGTCCGCTGGTGCACCAGGCCTTTCAGAAGCCTCTGGCTCGGCGGAGGCTTCCGAAAGGCCTGGTGCTGGAGCAGACGAGCTCAGCGTCCCGCTGGCCCAATCGGCTACCCCGGCCACCCCGAGTCCCACCCCCTGAGCCTCCCGCTGGCCCAATCGTGGGTGTAGCAGAGTGATGGTAATTTACATATTACCATTTTATTAGGTAGGTTACTGCCATTACTGCTACTATTACTGCTATTGTCAGTACAACAATTACTATGATCACTACCATTACCACTGTTGTCAAGGTCCAGGCATAGCTTCTATTAAAATATATATGCAAATGCTTCTATGATAATAAATATGCAACATAGACTTTTGTACTTTCAAAAAGGGGTGGCTACAGCAAGCTCTCAGGTCATCCTAAGTTTGTTTGACAATACTTCCTCAAACAGCTGTTGCCATCCTTTTACTACTGCCCAGGCTGGGACAAAGTGGCTGTCATTGCTCTGAGCTCTCTGAGGTAGCAACTCTGCTTGCTTCACTAATCCTTGTCAGTGACAAATACTCCTCCAATCCATTCCCAATGGCCCTTTGAAGTGGACAAACAACCCCACAGCCATGAAATATCATGTTTTAAATAGAAGGCGCTATGTCAAATGTCATCAACAGCTCAGTCATGAGGCTGCTGATCTCAGACTGATTCAGATAGTTGGAGAATAATAAGAAGAACTAACCTTTATAAAGTGCTTATCAGGTCTTAGTAAGTGCTTTTTGAGGTTCTAAACACAGATTGACTTTTTAATAATTGATTTTAGAGAGAGAGGAGGGGACACACACACACACATACACACACACACACACACACACAGAGAGAGAGAGAGAGAGAGAGAGAGAGAGAGAGAGAGAGAGAGAGAAATTTCAATTTGTTGTTTCACTTACTATGCATTCATTGGTTGATTCTTGTATGTGCCCTGACTGGGGATTGAACCTGCAAGCTTGACATATCCAGACGGCTCTCTAACCAACTGAGCTACCTGACCAGGGCCCACAGAGTGAGGTTTTTTGTTTTTTTTTATAACCCTTCACAAAACTGTATAAGGTATTTTATACTATTAATCATATTTTACACATGAGAACACTGAGGCACAGACAAGTTAAGACTTTTTTTTCAAGACAACACAGTACGTGGAAGAGCCGGAATTTGAACAAGCAGTCTAACTCCATGGAAGACGCTGCTGGCTACCACAAAGCAGCACACTGGCTTCACTGTTCACAGCATTCTAGTCAAAGGAGATCAAGGCCTAGTAAAGACAGCTGCCCATCGTCGGTGCTCAAGAAATGTTAGACCAGTGAATGAATGAATAAGTAAAGAGTGGAAGAATGAGAGTTACCTAAAATGTCATTTGTGTGAGTAAAGAAAGGAAGTGGCATTATGAGGGACAGCTCAGTTATTGGCAGGAACACATTGGAAAGGGAGTCACAGAGGTCCAGAAGAAATTGATGAGGAGGTATGTATAGAGACCTACTTTGCTGGAGATCTAGGGAATTTGTCACTAGGTTTTCAGATGCTAAGGATTTTCCTGGGCTTTCTGGGCCATCTGGTGGTTGGGGAAGCAGAAGGCATTTCGGTGGCGGGAGGCACGAGGACTTCTGGACACCTGGCCTCTCCTTAGACCTGCTGTGGCACATGATATGGTTCCATCCTCTACAAGTCAGAACCTTTCTCTGATGGGGAGAGTGATTTGTTTGCTTCTCTTGGGTATTAAAAATTGTCATAGAATTTTAGTTCTGGAAAACTCCTTAAAGGTCAAGCCTTCTCAATCTACTGCTTAGGAAACTGAGTTCCAAAGGGGTCAAGTGACTTGACAAGGCCACTGAACTAGAAAGGGGCAAGTTCCCCTGATTCTTCAGGCAGGAAACCACACTGTTAACTATGGTTGGTTGGTTTGTTTGCCCTGCCCTGTGACAGTCCCTTGTGCTGACTTACCTGCTTTGGTGTTTCAGATAAAAAGACTGGCTGAGCCAGGGTCACAGGCATACTTTGCCTTTCATAACATTGCATATAATAAGGATCTAATTAACTAACTAATCTACACTGCATTCCCTTGATACAAGGTCATACAACTTTCAACTTTAAGATGGACAAACTAAGGTAGTTTGCATTTTCCTTCATTTAATATTTAAAACCTCTTTATAAGAGGAAGCAGCCCCAAAGAATTCTATTTGCACTTATATTAATATCACTTAATTAAAAACATTTTTCAGCATTTTAACAAATAGAACTACTACCTTAGCTGTAATATATGTTCTTCTAGCAGCAAAATTTAGCCTCTTTATATAGTTAACAAATGTGAGCATCATAAGATCGTAATAAATTATTTAGATAGAGGGTATTTTAATTATTATTTTTCTCAATAAATTCTAAAATTCAATTCCAAAGCAACTAAGATGACTTAGTTATGTATGAATGTTTCACACTGGACTCATTTTGGCTTTATGGAAGTGACTACATTACTTTATTAAAATTTTCTTTTGCCTGTAATAAGGGAGAAAGGAAGAGACCACTGTGTCATTTAATCACTCATTCTGTCCTGCTTAGCATGTTAACTTCTCTGTAATTATTGTACTTTCCCATAGCTTCTCCTCCTGAATAGAAAATATCAAATATCCTCTCAAAATCTTCACTCTAATTATTACTCTTATCTGACATAAAACAGTGATTAAAGTAACTCATGTCTAGAACCAATTTGACAATAAAAGTTTCTTGTCTAATTCCAATGATTCTATCCTGTTATTGATTTTCCCTACTTTGATAATTTAGCACTATTTGGGGTTTTCACTAGTTTAAAAGGGGAAAAAATTTATTCCTACTCTCACCAAACATTTTACTTATAGGTGACCATTTGGCCAAAGTCCATAGATTCTGCAGTATTTTAATCCAGATGTGTAATCTAGTTTTCATACCTTTAGGTTGTGGATGGGCACACACACTTTTGCTGGTTCATGGCTTACAATTTGACCTGATCCCAAGATTCTCTCTATTTCCCATCCCTCTTATATTTCTCTCTTCTATTATTTCATTATTTGACCTTGTGGGATTGGCATGAATTAGCACAAAAAAATGGAACTCACATGTCTGGTTTGAAGCCCCTTTCTTCCTATGTGGAGCTCACAGCAGAGACAAATGTAGCTCCCAGAATCTCTCCCTTTTATTTGTGACCCCACTAAGGACCCACTATTATTTTTATAGATGGAGATATTAAGACAAACCAGCTTGAGACTTGCTTGAGGTTATATAGTGAATCAGGATTGCAGTCAAGAAGAACAAAACAGGAATAAAAGTAGGTTAAATAAATAAACTCCCTGCCCCAAACACAGTGTTCGCTGAAAATGCTAGTATAAACCTCAAGGAGGGTTTAAGTAAAGTTGTGGATGATAAAACCTTAATAAGAGCTTAAGGACATTTAGGGAGTTGCTTCTAAGCTTGTGAGGTCGTGATTATGGAGGAAGTTGCAACTCTTTCCTACAAAATGTCTCTTGGTACTAATGTCAAACAGTTGGTCTAAGCCCGTGCGGCAATTCTTATTTTGTTGTTTCTCAAAACCCCTTTTGGTGTTTTATCTACTGGAGCGTTCACTTGAGACAAACAGCTTATGTACTCTTTCTAGCCAAGCAGAAAACAAAATGAATGAGAAAATCGCATAAGAAAATCTGTCCTCCTGATTTCCCCCATGAAACTGGCCGGAGAGTCAGTGTTCCCCTGACAGAGACCCGTGCAGGCTCCACCAATCCTTGTCAACTGCTTGGCTTGTTGTGGGGATGGTGGCAGCTGCTGCTTCCACTTCAAAATAAAAACTGCAAGTAAGTATATTTAAAAAGTGTATCCATCCTAATTTATCTTGCCAGCTGTTTTCCTGGTGGCATTAGATTAGCCGTGTAAATAAAATATTTTCTGAACCTCATTGAAATCCAGATTTGCCTAGTCAGTGGCTTCATTTATTTATTTTTATTTAAATATATTTTCATTTATATATTTTTCTTATTTTATGAACATTTGTTATATATCAGGCACTATGCAAAAAGCTTTATATACTATCTTAGGCAGTTTGGGCTGCTATAACAAGATACCAGCTCTGGAAGTTGGGGGGGTCCAAGATCAGGTGCCAGCAGATTTGATGTCAGGTGAGGGCTCTCTTCCTGGCTTGCAGACAGCCGTCTTCTCATTCTATTCTCACATGGTGGAGAGAGTGAGCCCTGGTCTCCCTCTCTTTATAAGGACACTAATTTCATTATGGGGGCTCCACTCTAATGACCTCATCTAAACCTAATTACCCTCAAAGGCTCCACCTCCTAATAGCATCCCATTGTGGGTAGGGTTTCAACATATGAATTTGGGGAGACACATACACGCAGTCTATAATGCATAGGCTATCTGGTGCTCTGATCTCGCCTTCAGTGTTTATATATCCTCATTGGCAATTTTCAGAAACACTTAGCTTCTTTACTCACCAGGCGAGGGCAGTGGCTGGGCTTGCTTTCTGTTAAAAGGTTCTGGAGTCTCTATAGTTCAAGGATCCATCCTGGGAACATCTTCACCCAAGTTCAGCTTCCTGCAATAAAGGCAAAGCTCACCTTGCTTCTAGTTGCACAACTTTGCATTTCCTGTTGGATTTCTTGCCATTTCCTACTTTGGTCTTAAAGGATATCTCTTGTGCTCATTTTCAGACCTGAGGTTCTTGGAAGAACTCTACCATGTTATCAATCATTCCACTTCCTTAGTTACTCTTGGGGATTCACCCCACCAGAGGAATAGTTAACAGTAGAAAAATCTCTTACACATAGAGTAGCAATAATAAACATATGAATAAAAAAGACTTTTCATTTTCTGTATGCCTTTCTCATATTATTATAAGATGTAAAATAGGAACCTTGAATAACAATGAGCTTTTTGGAAAGCATACTTTTTTCCCTTAGGGTATCCTCCATTCTGTGCTTCAGTCTCACATTCGTGGAACCTTAGAATGATGGATATCAGTTATGATGTTTTGAGTTGCCGGTAACAGAGATTAGCTCTGACTCTGTGGTCATGCTGCTGTTGCAAATACATTTCGCCAACCCTGGATCTTTGCTTCACTTGTTCAAAATTCAGGTGAGTGAGCATCTGACAGGCTGAGCTTGACTGTGAGCCAGCATGCCTACCAGGGCGTGGGGAGAGGAAGGATGTAGCTTCCTCTTGGGAGCTATTGGGAACCCTCTAATATTATGCTCAAGGGGTTCTTCAAAACCAGGAGGCGGCAGGTTGGATGGTAGGGTGCCATCAAATAAATAAATAAATAAATAAATAAATAGACAATAAAGACAAATAATTTCAATGGAAGAAAAAAAATAATCCCAGAGCCAGTCCAATGTATTTCCTCAGGACTGTTCTTTCTTAATCTCAATGAGTAATCTTAACACTGTTCTCAATCTCTATAGTCCTCCCTTTTGTTCTTTTTCTTAAATACACACTTTTTTTGGGTTAGCAATGCCTTAATACTGTCACCATTTTATACCGAGACCATACAGTTGCTGCTAACGTGTAGAGTCAGAAATGGATTCAGAAGATTGATGTCCTCTTCAGGCTGCAGACCATCTGATTACTGGATCTCCTCTGGGCAATGAAGCTGCCTCTTTTTTCTCCTCTCTCGACCGTCAAGCTTGCACCACAGTAATAATATTTAATAAGAGCCGCAGTAAAACTATGTCATTGCTTCTCTGATGGTCAGAGTGGAACGCAGCTGCAAATAAAACAGGAGTGATTGTCATACAGATAATACAGTTGTTTTAGTTCTTTCACCTTGAGGAAGGATGAGGTAGCCTGAATGTTGATTGATGCTTGTCTCTCATAGCCGACTGGAATAATACATTAGGTGTTTGGGTGAAATTGTGAGGTGCACTTGATCATGTATTAAACATTTGTGAGCTATTTGCTGCTGTACATTCTGACAGGATCTTATAAAACAGTCTTGCTAGTTCAGGGTAAAGGAAACAAAGCCTTGGTGGTTTTGCCTGCTGTATTGGAATCAGGTGACTCTTTTCCTGAGGCTATCCACGCACTTTGCCACATTCCTTTGTCTCTTTCTCATGTCCTCCCAGAATAAGTGAAGATAATGTAATACAGGGGAACCTCATTTAAAAGAAACTTCTACACACAGAAATCTGAATTTCCCAAACAGGGAAATTGTGGGGAGGTTACTTACATTAGAAAATACTTTTCTTTTTGTTTTTATGAAAGGATTCACGTTAAGATTTCTGTAAATAGCAAAGTCCCATACTGGATTAAAAATGTGACTGAAATGCTCTCTCACAAATACAGCTACATGAAAACAAGCCATGTTTTATGTCATCCAATTTTATAACTGTGGAACTCGGACTAATTCAGAAAAAAGGCATAAAACCTTGTGTAGCTTTAGAAAGAGGATCTAGTATAGCAGATTTTCACCCCCTTACTCTCATAGAAAGAGAATAACTTCCATGGAAATAGAGGACTGGTACCCTTCTTTCCAAAAACCTAGAAGATTTCTGCATTAAGTCATGACATATCATCAGGTCATTCTACTATTCATGGTGACATTTTCAAACTATATTGTGAATAAGATATCACATTGATGGCATGATTTTTCTGCCTTGGAACAAAGAATTTTGGCAAGTTTAACTGCTAAAAATAAAATACATTCCAAGAAAATCTTCAGATTCTAGTTTGTAATTTAGGGAAGACATTTTACTGTAACCTTCCTGGGCCTTAGTTTCCTCACCTGCAAACTAAAGGATTTTTTAAAAAAATTGAAATATAATTGACATATAACATTGTATTTTATTAGTTTCAGATGTACAACATAATGACTTAATATTTGTATATATTGTGAAATGATCACAGTAAGTCTAGTTACCACCCAAAATGAAAATTTTGAAGTAGATAAACCTCTGAGGCCTTTTGTAGCTCCCAAATTTACTACCTAGTTCTTTATAAGATAACATGAATCCTATGATTCTGAGATACTATCCCCTTTCCTTTGCTTAATTCAAATCCTACATTAAATCACTGGTGGATTTATTCTATGCTTTATCTTCTCATCTTATACATACACTTCTTTAGCATTTATAAAGCCTGTGTCCAGACTTGTAGCTAGTAAGAGGTTTGAAGAACAGAGCAAAAGAATGTTAGGTATACCTAAATACTGTTCTTCTTTTTCTATTGTAACAAGGAATGAAATCTTAGAGGTGCAAAAGGAATCCTATATAATAAAAGGCTAATATGCAAATTGTCTCTTTGACTGGGAGTTCCATTGGGAGTTCAACCAGGGGGCAGGCTGGCCAGCCAACCTCCTGCATCCCCTCCCCGCAGCTGGCCCAGCCCGATAGGCCCCTATCAGGGTGGGCCAGCCAGACCCCGCCTGTGCACTGGGCCTCTAGTAAAAGTATAAGGGAGAAAAACTCATAGAGCCAATGAGCAGAGATTCCTGTCTGGTGAAGGTCTTGAAGCAGCTGTGCTGGTTAATCATTATCCTGTGTCTTTTGGGTTCAAGTAAGATCATCTGGTTAGGAGGCACAATGATACACGGACATGGAATCAACAGCCTTTAGAGAATTGTTGCTCGAGAGAGCCACGTTATGGTCAGTTCTGAATCCTCAAAATTTATTTTAGCCAAGTAGAGGTGAATATAGAACTTTACACATAACTTTGAGCAATGACTTCTGACACTAACTACCCAGACTTAGGCCAAACTTCACAGGGTAAGGGCACAGTCTTCCACAAGACTGTTCTACTTCAGACACCAGCCACAAGCTCAGGGGTTCCCAGGCCTTGCTCACTTACGATCAATTCGCTACACATTTGGGGGTTTCCACTAATTTAGGATAATTTGCTAGAATGACTCACAGAACTCAGGAAAATGCTATACTTGTGATTACTGTTTTATTATAGCAAAGAGGATAAAAATCAGAACCAGCCAAAGGAAGAAATGCAGAGCATGAGGTGTCTTCTCCCTGTGGAGTCAGGAGGCATCACTCTTCTAGCTCATTGATGTGTAACAATATACAGATTATTGCCAACCAGTGAAGGTCTCCTGGGCTTCTGTGTCTGGAATCTTACCGGGGCTTCATTACATGGGCATGGTTAGTTGAATTTTTGGCTGAAACGTTGAATTCAATCTCCAGCCCCCTTCTCCATAAGTGGGACTCATATCAGGTGATGGAAATATTAAGCACTCTAATCACAGGTTGGTCTTTCTGGTGTGGCCAACCCCCACCCTGAGTGATGTCATTAGCTTAAATTATTTAGGGCTTGCCTTTAGTGAATGGCATAAACTATCAGTGCCCGCTGAGAGTAACAAGGACACTATTACTCTGGAAATTCCAAGGATTTAGAAGCTCTATTTCAGGCACTCGGGACAAAGGTCATTCAAATTCTTTAGTATATAACACCTTGCTTTTGCGTTTCTCTGTTCTGTAGTCTTTTTAAGGCGCACATGTTGCTAGTGCTAGCTGTCTTTCTCTGACAAGAACTTCAGGACTGGACTGAGGTAATTGTTTGGGTTAGAGACCAAGTAGCAGAATGGTTAACAGCAAGGGCTGTTTTGGATTGCTGTGCGTGGGGTAAATTGGATTGGAACCACGAGACACCCCCCCCCCCCCCCCCCCCCGCACCCAATAGCCAGGGCCTCTGGGCCTCCTGCAAGCCCGTAGACTTGTAGCCACACGTGAAGTTCACTTTCCTAACTGCATCCCCGGGGCCCCTGCAGCTCTTCTGGGCCAGAGCACGGTCCTGCACACCCAACCTGGCACTTGGGACAAGTCGCTTAGGCACGGGGACTCGGTGTGGTGCGGGGACATGTCCGTGAGGCCTGGGGTTTGCTTGAAAGGTGACATGAACCAGAACGCATACTGATAAGTCTGGGACAAGGAGCCTCTGGCGACTGGGTGTTTCTTAGCCTAGGAGTCTCCATCCACCCCACAGAACTCCTGCGATCCCGTGAGACCCGGTTAACCTGGGAGGGGAGGCGAGGAGGTGGCAGCGCTTTGGCTTTGGTCCTGCTTCCCCAGCCTCCGGTGGATCCTGAAGCTCCGCGCATCTGAGCTCATCCTCTTCCTGCCCCCAAATCTGGACTCAGCCTTGTTTCCCCTTCCTGCCCACAGTTACAAAGTGCACCCTGAAGACTCCAGCCGTGCCCTCTTTCCTCCTTGGGAAACCCCACGCCTCACCCACCAGACCGGGCCCCCAGCCTCCGGGGTGCTTACAGGAGAAATTGCCTGACTGAGGGGCTTGGGTGAAGGAGCCAGCGGCCCCCTCGCAGGGTGCTAGCACCGGGCTGGGTCAGAGAGCGTGCCATGCTCCGAGCCTGTCCTTCTGGGAAAGAGATGACTTCTGAGCCCCTCAGGGCTACGGGCTCTGCCAGGAGCCACAGCCGGCCCCAGGACAATGGAGCGGTGCGTTTGGGGCCGCTGCAGCCCGGACTTGGGCAGAGAAGCCGGGTTGGCGCTCCAGGAGCCCAGGGCAGCAGTGGCCGCTAAAGCGAATGGAGCTTAGGCTGCTTGGCTTCACCCACCGCTCGCCAGCTTGGTGATACTTAGGCAAGTTACCTCATTTTTCTAAACTTGGATTTTCTCATCGGTACAATGGTGGCTTATCGTGGAAATACATTAATGTCTGTAATGTGCTTAGCACCTAGGAGAAGCGCAAGGTTTGCTATGAACGTTGCTTTTGGACTTTTGAATAGCCACTGCATAGTACTAAGTGTTTATTTTTTTGAAGGCGGTATACCCTAACTGGCTCCAGGTCAGATTTCTAGAAGTTAATGCCTTTGTTAAAAGGGAACCTTTCACAAAATCCTCATCTATACAGCAGATACAATCTGTGCAAAGCGCAGCTTCTCTAGCTCAAGAGGGCCTGCTTCTCTAGCCACCCTCCGCTCGGGGCATTGAGACCTGCATGAGGAAGGCCTTTGGACCCTGGTGTAGACACTGCCAATCAGGCTCCCTTCCAGCCTCCCCAGCCGGCTCCTGCACCAGGGTTAACAGAAGCACTTCTGTGTAGTGTCGAAGTCACGCTGTAATATTCTTACTTCAGCTTCTCCATCAGAAAACGGAGAAGATAATGCCAGCTTTGTTATGACAGCGATTAGATAATGTCTGTAAACTTTTTGAGCCTTTAGAGAGCAGCTTTAGGGACAAAAGCCCTTGCTGTCTTTTAATTTCTAGCTTGTTTTTGAAATATGGTGTTGAAACACTAAAAAATGGGCTAGGCCACTGGTCGGCAAACTCATTAGTCAACAGAGCCAAATATCAACAGTACAACGATTGAACTTTCTTTTGAGAGCCAAATTTTTTAAAACTTAAACTTCTTCTAACGCCACTTCTTCAAAATAGACTCGCCCAGGCGGTGGTATTTTGTGGAAGAGCCACACTCAAGGGGCCAAAGAGCCGCATGTGGCTTGCGAGCTGCGGTTTGCCGACCACTGGGCTAGATAGACCCTTATTCTGTGTAATTTTAGGATAGGGTGGAAGCAGCGACTTCACTAAAGAAAAAAATATGCTCTGATGGAGAAGTCTTGTTGAATAAGAGTTATTTAGAACGTCTGTTGGGAGACCAGGAGAAAGGAGACTGACTATGTGGCAGCATCCAGAAAGCTGGTCATGAAGCTGGGTGGTAACTTGGTCTTTCTGGTCCTTTCTGCAACTAAATGCCCTTTGCTGAGCCCTGCAATCAGCCCTTACTACAAGGTTGCTGTTCCAGTACAACTAGTTTCACAGCTGGGCCTAATGTAGTCATTAACCCTATTAGGAGGTGAGAAGGCATGGCTGTTCATAGCATGGCTTTGTCGTTAGACTTGAGTTGGTACTGTTTCCATCGTTTTACCAGAGGCAAGTCTGTGATTTATTATGAGCATTGGAAGAATGGAAATAATAACATCTATTTCAAAGGTTTGCTGTGAAGATAATTCATGGAAAACACAATGTCTGTTGCATAGTAAATGATAATTAGATAGCAACTATTTAAACATCATCATTAGTACTATTAATATGTTCATTCTTTTCTATTGTGGTGTTATTGATATAAAATTATATTAATCTTAGGGGTACAGTGTAATGATTTGATATTTGTATATATTGTAAAATGATCACCAAGGTAAGTCCAGTTAACATCCATCACCATACATAGCTACATTTTTTTCTCCTGATGAATTTTCAAGACTCACTCTCCTAGCTACTTTCAAATATGCAATACATTATTATTAACTATAGTCACCATACTGTACATTATATCCCAATGATTTATTCATTTTATAACTGGAAATATGTGCCTTTTGACTCCCTTTACTCATTTCACCCACCCCTGACCTCCGGCCTCAGGCAGCCACCAATCTGTTCTCTATATCCATGAGCTTGGTTTTGTTTTTTTTAGATTCCACATATAAGTAGGATCATACGATGTTTGTATTCTCTGTGTGACTTATTTCACTTAGCATAATGCCCTCAAGGCCCATCCATGTTGTCACAAGTGACAAGATTTTATTTTTTTCTTTGGCTTAAGAATATTTCATTATATATGTATGAATATACATAATTTTATTTGTCCATTCATCCATCCTTGAACACTTGGGTTGCTTCCATGTCTTGGCTATAATAAATAATGCTGCAATGAACATGAAATTGCTGAATCACATGGTAGTTCTTTGAAAAAAATTCTGTTCAGATCCTCTGCTCATTTTTAATTGGATTGGTAGTTCTTTGAAAAAAATTCTGTTCAGATCCTCTGCTCATTTTTAATTGGATTGGTAGTTCTTTGAAAAAAATTCTGTTCAGATCCTCTGCTCATTTTTAATTGGATTGTTTGTTTTTGCTATTGAGTTATATGAGTTTTTTATATTAGTTTAGATACTAACCTCTTGCCAGATATATAATTTGCAAATATTTTCTCCCATTTAGTAGGTTTCCTTTTCATTTTGTCGATGATTTCCTTTGTTGTGCAGAAGCCTTTTAGTTTGATGTAGCCCCACTTCTTTATTTTTGCTTTTGTTTCCTTTGCTTATGGTGTCAAGTCCAAAAAAATCATCTCCAAGACTCATGTTAAGATGCTTACTGCCTATATATTATTTTAGTTTTATGATTTCAGTTCTTACACTTAAGTCTTTAACCCATTTTGAGTTAATTTTGTGTATGATATGAGATAGTGGTCATTTCATTCTTTTGCATGCTGCTTTCCAATCTTTCCAACACTATTTATTAAAAAACTAGAGGCCCAGTGCATGATTGGGATCCGGCCAGATTGGCTCCAATCAGGGCGGATCAAGGCTGGGACTGTCAGGAGGAGGAGACATCGAGAGGTTGACCAGCCGGCCCGTCTGGATTGGGGTCTTGATCCCAGCCCTTGATCAATGCCGAGCTGGCTGGGGGAAGGGGCTGCAGGCGATTGGCCAGCAAGCCATGCTCCAGATTGTGGTTGGGGGGCAGACTGGTAGTGGGGCAGGCCCATGGAGAAGAGCTGTGGGTGGTGGCCTGCCTGCCTGCCCTACCCTAGGCGGGGGATGCCGATCAGTGGCCAGTGGCCTGAGGGAAGTGTCATGGGTGGTTGGCCGGCTGGCCCTGCCCCTTATAGGGATGGGGGGGGATGGGGCGATCTGGGATGAGGCAGGGGTTGGCTGGCCAGCCCCAACCACTATTGGGGTAGGGGGGCGATCAGGGGTAGGTGCCGGCCAGAGGGAGGAGCTGCGGGCCGATCAGGGCAGTGGGGACGCGTCGGGGGCGTGGCCGGCCAGGCAGAGGGGCTGGAGGAGGTTGGCCAGACAGCCCTGCCTCCTATTGAAGTGGGGTGGTGATCAGGGATGGGGGCTGGTAGGGGAGGGGCTGCAGGCCAATCAGTTTTGTGGTGACCCATGGGGGCATGGCTTGCCATGGGGAGGTGCTGTAGGAGGTTGGCTGTCCCCCTATTGAGATGGGGTGGAGATAAGGGGCAGGGTTGGACAGGGGGAGGAGCTGCAGGAGGTTGGCCGCCCAGCCCTGCCCCCTATTGGGTTGGCGGGGGCAGGGGGGGGTGCTATCAGCAGCAGGCTGGCCAGGGGAGGGCCTGCAGGCCTATCATGTTGGGGCAGGCTGATCAGGGGCGTGGCTGGCCGGGTGGGACGGGAGGGGGCATTTGGCCAGCAGGCCCCACCCCCTGATCAGGCCAGTTCGCTGGCCACAGTGGGCGTCATAGTGACTGGTTGTTAGATCATTATGGCCGTTAGAGTAGCTGCCTTTTTATATATATAGATTGTCCTTTCCATATTTTATATTCCTGACTCCTTTGTCATAAATTGACCATATATATGTGGGTTTATTTCTGGTCTTTCTATTCTGTTCTATTGAGCTATGTGTATGTCTTTATGCCAATACCATACTGTTTTGATTATTATAGCTTTGTAATATAGTTTGAAATCAGGGAATGCGATATGTACTATTAATTATAAATTTATTATCATGGATGCTAAATATCTGCCCATCTATATCTAAGTTTTAAAATTGCCAAGAAGTTAGAACTTGAGAGGTAATGGCCTTCCACAATTGAAAAACCTGAAGCTGGAATAGATTTTGATTTGCTCAAAGTGTCCTTGTTATTTAAGTCTTCATTATCTGGAAGCAGAGCTTCCCCCCAAATGAAGTGACCATGCACAATATTAATTCCCATTTCAATATCCTTAGGTAATACCTCTGCTTATCCATATCTTTTTAAACTAGTCTCTTGTTGATTGCCTTAAGTTGTTAACGTCAGGCAATGCAATAAAAAGAAAAGGAAAACTGGTTGCAAAGTAAAATTACAAATCTTGTAAAGGATGCAGGATTTTATAAAGGTGACTAAAGTGGTATTGGAGAACTGTTGAATTAGTCATTAATTAAACAAATATTTATTGGGCACCTTCTATGCAGTAGGTACCAGGTATTGGAAACTGGCCCTGAATAAGAAGGCAGATAAAAACCCCAGCCCTCATGGACCTGCCATGCCAAATATACACAGAACCAATGACAAATGGATCTGGCAGAGCTGAATCAGTCAATAACCGGAAGAGAAAAATCAGCAAAGAGGATGACATAATAGACGTTTTTGGTAATTTTAAAACATGTCCACAAGCTGCCCATGAAAGGTAGAGCCTAATTCTTCTTCCCTTGAAAATGGGTTGGCTTTAAAAATTTGCAACTAAGGAATAGAATGGGGGCAGAAGTGATGCTGTGTGACTTCCCAGACAATCAGGTCATAAAAAATGATAAAGATTCTGTGTTCTGTCGCAGGGGTCTTGAGGTGCCATGGAAATAATATCTAGCTACATGAAGTCACTATGCTAGAAAGACATTGGATTGTGGGTGGGGAGAGAGAGAGAGGAAGAGAGAGAGAGAGAGAGAGAGAGAGAGAGAGAGAGAGAGAGAGAGATAGAGAGAGAGAGAGAAAAACACCTGAGGAGGCCTTGCTGTTGGCCTCCAGCTCAGTGTTCCCAGTCCAGGTGCCAGACATAGGAATGAACAGCTGGCAGATGATCCCAGCTCAGACTTCGACTGCTCCCGCTGATGACAAGTGGAACAGTGATGAGCTGTCCCCACTGTTTACTGCTCAAATTGTCCATTTGTGAGCAAGATAGGTGGTGTTATCTGAAGCCACTAAGTTTTGGGTGGAATCTGTTACACAGTTGTAATAACTAGAACAATGCCTCAAAAGAGAATGTTATGAATATCAAAGAAAAATAGAGACCCCTGAGAAAACTGAAGAAACTTTTGAATATTTTTGTAAAAACAACCCTCTTTATGACTATTCTGTGAAAGGTAAGCAGGAAGTGATAGATCTTAAATTGTGTTGTTATGCAGTTCTTTGTGGGGAAAATAAATGAAAAAAGCCACATTAACTTAATGTTTAAAGATGTTTAGAACTTACATTCTGTTAAATATAAGAGATAATACACATGTTCTCATAATACATACTTTCACATTTCCAAATAAAGTCCTAATCCAATTCTTTCTGCTCACCATGATTTACTCCTAGAATTTGTTCTCTACTTTCAGTGAAGTCACCTTAAGCAGTCTTTCTCACTTAATTTTCTTTGGACATCTTGTAGCAGTGACAGGAAGGGAAGTGGGGCTGATGAGTAGTTCGGTTTATTGTTATACAGTGGCTTTCTTCTGGAGAGCTCTGGAGAAAGTATGGCGTGCCGTCTTGTAATCAACCCAAAGCATAAACAGTGACTTAGTCAAGAGGAAGAAGAGTACATATAGAGTCACTGTTGTATTTAGGTGTCAGGTGATGGTCTCATCAGAGAATGCTATACAGCTAAGCAGTTGTTCCTGAAGGTTCCTGAAACAAAGGCCCTCCAATTGGTAAAAAAGGCCTTACCTTCCATCAGCCTAGAGCAGCACAACCCATGGTTCACTAGAACAAGCTTTCATTTTGAAAACCAAGATGTTTAAGTATCTCGGAGAGGGTGCCACACAAAGAATAAGGGGTCAGCTGTTTAAGTTTTGGAATTGAGGTGCTTAGAGTTTTCATTTTGCAGTCAGGAATCCCTCAGGATGAACCTGGTGTTTTTTCTATCGATCGCTTTCTGCACTAATGTAGTTAGGAAGAAGAGAATTTTTGCAGACTGTGGCATTGAACAGAGGGAGAATATATGAGACTGGCTGTGTTTCCTTGCCTCCAGGCATGGTTTGTTCCTTGAAGGTTAGAGCCAAGGGGATTCTTTATCTTCCAACATTTTCATTTAGAACAATCAACACCACAATTTGCAGTCTTCAGCTTTAGGGAATCTCGGACTTCAATAAAGAGGATGGTATTTTATTATTTCCTCCGGTTGTTTTCGTAACTTTGAAAAAAAAATCACATAAATACTTCTACTGACTGGGTGACTGTAACAGTGCAGAACAAACCACTTGAGTCTAGTTTCACTTAGGAAAGCAATTTTCATTGTTCAAGACACTTGTTGTAAGGATACGACTGCACGTAAGGGTTTAGGTTTCTTAGAAACCTCTTTAAGCAGCCAGCACTTCCATTTTATTGAGTGCACGGAGAGGGAAGGTTGCAAGTCAAAGGGGTTGTTCATGGTAGACAAATGGAGGTCTCCAGAACGTTGTTTTTCAAGCTCCTATTAGTCAGTGAAAACCTTGGATTTATTTTTTTCCCCTTCAAAAATAAATCTGCCCCTGAAATCTTGTAGAGATACATGTAGGGAGAGCTGCTGATGTGTGTGAATGCGGAGTCAGTTTTCAGTCCCAGCCATGGCTCTCTGACTGCTACACAATGTGCCACTGAACCTGTTGGGTCTCAGTTTCCATATCTCTAAATTGGGGGTAGGTAATAGCTTCCTTGTGGCTATGATCAGGGGCTTGCATGAGGTGACTTGTGTCGTAGACAGTACCTAGCTTAAAGTAGACGCTCTGTGAGTGTTAATTAGCAACTTACATATTCCTCTCAGCCTTACCTTTCTTATCTTTCTCATCACCTCAGGAGGCTGTGAGGATCAGATGTGTGTGACAGGGAAACTGTCATGCAAGAGACAGACAGAAGGCATGTGGCTATTCACTTCCTTGTAGGCAGTAAGGAGGGTGTCAGTAAAAGATACGAAGAGGGTGTCCTGAATGAGCCATTTTTAAAGCGACTTGTGTAACAGCCCGGAGCCAGGTGGCCAGAAGGATTGGTCAGTAGGACCTGGGCTGAAGGACTAATGCTTCCATTACAAATGTGGGCCCTACCCTTTATCCTTGGAGGCCATTTACTTGTTGCATTTAACGGGATAGATGTGGAAGTTTTCTTGGTGTTGGAGTCTTCCTCTGATTTTGTGTCTCTCTTTAGCCCTCTGTCTCTTTGTTTCTGTTTCTCTTTCAGGCAAAGTCTGCCTCTCCCTGTCTCTGCCTGTGTCGAATCTGTCTGCTGCCTTTCTCTTCTCTCAGTCTCTCTTTGCCTTTCTTTCTCTGTCTCTGTGTCTCTCTTTTTCTCAGAGGAAGGAGGTTTTCTTTTCTTTCTTTTTTTTAAATTAATCCTCACCCGAGGATATTCCACCCCCCATCTCTATTGATTTTTAGAGAGTGGAAGGGAGGGGAAGAGACAGAGAGAAATGTTGATGTGAGAGAGACACATTAATTGGTTGCCTTCCACATGTGCCCTAACCGGAGCCAGGGATCGAGCTTGCAATCCCTGTATGTGCCCTTCACTGGAATCGAACCCAGGACCTTTCAGTTTGTAGGCTGACTCTCTATCTACTGAGCCAAACTGGCTAGGGCCAGGTTTTCTTTCTTACATTTCTAGTAGATACTGAAAAAAAAAAAAAAAAAAACAGTGAGTGAAAAAAGCAATCCTCTCACCCCCCATCCATTGCCTAAATAAGAGACCTTGGATCCTGATACCATCTCCTCACATTGGCAGAGAGTATGCAGTAATGTCAGAATGCTCTCATCTTGGATGGCCTTAAGCAGTCTTCATGGAAACTAACCCTAGACAGACGCAGGGCAGAAACTGTCCTTATGTTTTAAGTAGGTCAGTCTCAGAGGGGTTGGAAACTTGCCCAAGGTCAGCTGGGCAGTGGGCTGGTGGCAGGGAGAGGCTGGAGCATATGTTTCCACTGAGGGGCCTCTCCGTCCACCACAGAGATGGAGTCTAATCAGGACCAAGGTGTTCCAACCCAGGCCCATCTGGTCTGATCTGAAATATAAGTTCTGGGCCCAGGTTTAGGGTCACTCCCAAGTGTGCTGTGCACTCCACCTTCCAGCCATTTTTCTCCAAAGTTAATGTAAAGGAACACCAAGAGGAAAAGAGGGATGCCTGGGGTGGGGGGAAGAGGAAGAAATCGCAAAATGGAACTTGCATCCTGAGGGGATGTGTGGAAGGGTGTGTTTAATTTCATGCAAACTGGGATCAAATTTCCTGTTTCCAAATACCAGCTCAGGCCACTAACTGACTGTGTGATCTTGGGCAAGGAGCTTAACGCCTCCGAACCTCCCCTCATCCGGAAAATAAGGATAATTGTATTACTTACATAATTGGGTTGCTGTGAGTATAGAATGAGACGGTTCACATCAAAGTGTGTAGTACAGTGAAGCCCTCAGTGAAGGATGGAACCAGGGCCCAGTTATTTGGTTCTGTTCTGCTTTTCACATTAGCGGGCACTGGTGCTGCCCTTACAGCCTGCCTCCTGAGTCGCTGTATTTGTGGAGTGCTTATATCAGCTGGGCACAGTGCCGACTCTGTGGAAACAAAAGTAAACTAAACCTATTTTCTGATCATAGAGATATTACTGCCTGCTGGGTGAGACCTGACATCGTGTTCCTGGGCAATTTCATTTCAGTGTGATTGATGTGTGTTGAGATGAGGTAAACACGGGGTGTTTCTATGGAGAGCTAGGATGAGGTATCCAATCAGCGCTCCCCAAATCTGGACCCTGGCCCTACCCCTTTGACTCGCAGACCTCACTCAGGCACACTCTGCACAAAGACCTCTGCTTCCCCAGGCTTAGCAGGTAGGAATTGAGAACTAGATGGTCTCAAAAGTGTGGGTCAGCCCTAGCCGGTTTGGCTCAGTGGATAGAGCATCAGCCTGGGGACTGAAGGGTCCCGGTTTTGATTCTGGCCAAGGGCACATGCCTGAGTTGCTGGCTCGATCCCCAGTAGGGAGCGTGCAGGAGGCAGCTGACCAGTGATTCTCTCTCATTGATGTTTCTAGGTCTCTCGCTCTCCCTTCCTCTCTGAAATCAATAAAAATATATTTGAAAAAAAAAAAAAAGTGTGGGTCACCCCGTGGGCCAGAAGCCTTGCCTTGCGGGTCTGAGACCACCGCTGAGCCCACAGGCCTTCTTAGAGCTTAGAACATAAATAAAAGCGGAGACTAATATGTTCCAGCCAGTTTGTTTGATCTTTTGCGACTGGCTCTCCGCAACGCACACTGCTGATGGAGATGTTTTAGCAGTGGGAGAGCAAGCGGGGCTCAGCTCGGAGGGGCCTCCCAGCAGCACTCTTAGCAGTGGCAGGCGTATTCACATTTTGTGGAGAACTAAAGTCATTTTCAACAGGCCCGCTGTCCCAGCTTTATCTCCCTATGAATCTGTTCTTATAATAGCGTTTACAGAAAAGAAACTGCAGGGTATAGAAAAAATAAAGCCATGGCCTGCCCTCCGGAGGCAGAGGCAGGGAGGATGCTGGAGTAGATCCTCAGTTCCAGTTCTTCATGGGCAGCGGCCACAATCGTGATGGCTGCTACCCACCTGGCAGGCTGCAGACAGAAGTGACAGGTGTTTGGGATACAGCGTGGACTCGTCTCTGGCCTTGTCATGGTCTGCAACACAGCACTGTGCTTCCATTCGTGTTTTCTGCTTCTTGGGAACAAAGACATTTTCTTCTAGATTAGACCACAGTTTTAAAAAGAATTCTTGGCATTGGAAAATAATAATGATGTGAATATCCCTCTGTGATAAGATGAAGTTTTGGGAGGAAATTCACTGCTGTTGCTGATATATATAATACTTATCATCATTGATCATCACATTGCCCAACATGGATTCAAAACATCATTTTTTGGCAGGTGAGCAGGCTGATGGGTTAAAAACAGAACCCCAAGGCTCTGGCTCCACGAATGAGTGTGCCAATCTGGGCCAAGCCCTTTACCTCTCTGCTTCAGTTTTTGCATCTATAAAATGGGCACAATATACTCCCTGCCTTAGAGGGCTGAGGTAAGGATAAGCTAATTATTGAAAACAGTAATTGGCTCACAGTGAGTTGTGTATAAGGATTGCTGTTATTATTGCTGCGAATACACAACCAAACTTTACATGCTAGATATTTTTTGTGGTGAACTGAAATGTATTTCATGTAGTGACCAGCATGTTAAGACTGGCTTTGGGGTCAGTTGGATGACTTTGAACCCTGGTTTATTTTTATTTTATTTTTAAAATAATTCTTTATTGTTGAAAGTATTACATATGTCCCCCGCTTTTCCCCATTGACCCACTCCGGTCTGCCCCCGAGTTTAGTACTTACCTGATGTGTGACCTTGGCCAAATCATTAACCTCTTTGTGCTTCCGTTTTCTTACCTATAACTGGGGACAAAGAATAATAACTCTCTCAAAGCATTGTGGTGAGGATTAAATGAGATAGCACATGAAAATAAACCACTTAATCTCTCTGTGCCCCAGTCCCCTCAAAGGCAAAATGGGGATAATCATGGAAGCTACCTTGTGGGGATTTTGTTAGGATTAAGTGAGTGTTAGATGGGGTAAGTATAGTGCAGTGAACACAGGGAGAACACGACACACTTTAGCTATTATTTTATTAAATGATTGCCATACCCATTATGTCATTATACTACTACTACTACTACTACTACTACTACTACTACCATTTATTCAATGTGCATTGTATTTAAGATTATGAGTTAGTGACCTACATATTCCAACTTGCCTCATTCAATATTTTCTCAGGAACTGGCAATTTTGAATCTTCCTTTTCCCCACCACCCCATTTCAGCCTGTTTATCCACTCTGATTTTTTTTATTGACTCAATTACTGCTTCCCTGAGTACCATCTCCACACACCAAGTTAATGGCATGCTATTTGCTGAGTGAGGCTTTTCCCCATCTTGCTTCAGTCTGTGAATGGTCTCTTGAGCTCCCCCCTGACATAAAGAGCTCAGGTGTAATGTTATTAAAGCTCCCAGTGGACTCTTGGTGAATCTTGGAATTTGTGACTATAACTGCTTTTAAGCAATTTCAGAATGTTATTAGCCGGAGGCCTTTGCTCAGGCAGGAAGAGTTAGCATTAATTAATTAATGCTCCCAATCTTGGGCTATTTGGAATAGTTGTATGTTTTACCTTCCAGGGTGATTGTCAGAACATATAAACTCTGACTCGTATAATTAATTCCTCAATCTCCTCCAATCCTGGGAGCTGCAGAATATAAAAAGCTGATAATAATAGTTTAAATCTTCCATGGAATATTCACTTTTTCATTCACTATTGGAAGCATTTACTCAGTGCCTACTACATGCCACACACATAGGAGGTAGAGGTGACAATGAGAAGGCCTAGGGGAAGAGAAAGATGTCCCAGAAGTGCCCAGACTTATCTCGATAGTGTAAAAAGGAATGAATAAATGAATAAGAAGAATAATTAACCCTTATTGAGCTCTTAATATTGGTTATGCATGCTTTACCATATTTAATCATTGAGAACAACTATCATTATACCCATTTCCCAGAGGCACAAGCTGAGGCTTAGGGATATCAAGCAACTTGCCCAAGATTATGCTGCCAGAAAGTGGGAGAACCATGATGAGAATCTGGGCTGTTTAATTCAGAGCCCACGATCTTAAACACTACTCTTTGTTGCCTCTCAGTCATGCAGCTGAGGCCTCAAAGCCAATGATCTGTTTTCATCCCTAAGGGAAAATGAGACGCTGGGAGATCATGCTGGTTCCTACGTCCCCGTCCCCAGTGAGAGGACAGCTCCATCAGATGTGGAAGAACAAGCTCCTGCTGCCTTTTCATTCACCTCTTTGCCAAGTGAGGCTTGTGAATAAAAGAGCCTCATCTGGTGTCTTTATTGCTTGGGGCTGATGCTTCATGGCCCAACTACATGATTCAAGATATAATGTTGATAAAAAGAATAGCCAATAATTATGCAACCCTCGCTAGGTTCTATTCTAAATATCAATTTATTTAATCATCACAGTAACAAATGCCAGTCTTAATTTGGGGTCCTTAGTACCCACCTCGTCTATACTGAGGCTAGGGTTTTAGTGTAAGTGGTTTATTGGGAGGCGAGAAACCCCCGTAGGGAAATGGGGAATTGTATGGGAATAGGGAATGGGCAGGCAGCCAATAAAGGGTGGGAAACTGGAGGTGAATACAGCTAGGGACTCTGGGAACCTGTGGGGAAGGTGTGCTTAGGAAGGCCATCAAGGGGGTAGCAACTTCTGTAGGGGGCTGGTTGAGGACCTCTCTGGGGAGTATTCATTCTCTGAAATTTCTGCCAGCTGTGGCAGAGCCAGAAGGACTGGCTGATGGAGAGAGCCTTGAGGCCAGTGGTCGGCAAACTCATTAGTCAACAGAGCCAAATATCAACAGTACAACGATTGAAATTTCTTTTGAGAGCCAAATTTTTTAAACTTAAACTTCTTCTAACGCCACTTCTTCAAAATAGACTCACCCAGGCCGTGGTATTTTGTGGAAGAGCCACACTCAAGGGGCCAAAGAGCCGCATGTGGCTCGCGAGCCGCAGTTTGTCAACCACAGCTTTAGGTGGTTGGTTGAAAGCCCCACAATGGCAAGGCCCAAACGCATGTGAGGAGTGGGCACCAGCAGCTCTGCTACAGCCCTTGCTCAAGCCCCGAGGAACCAGGTATAGAGGCATAGTGACTTGTTCAGGGTGACATGGCTATTTAGTGGTATTATGGATTGAATTGTGACCCCATCCCATTCATATACTGAAGAACTAGCCCCCAGTGCATCAGAATGTGACCTGATTTGAAAATGGGGTCATTACAGATGTAATTAGCTAAGATGAGGTCATCGGAGGTGGGCCCTAATCCAATTTGACTCTTGTTCTTAAGAAAAGGGGAAGTTTGGACACATACACCCAGCGAGGATGCCAAGTGAGGATGAAGGCAGAGATCAGGATAATGCTTCTACAAGCCAAGGAACACCAAAGATTGCCAACGAACCTCAGAAGCCAGCAGGGAGGCATGGGCAGCTTCTCCCTCAGAGTCTCAGAAGGAGACAACCTTGCTGGCATCTTGCTCTTAGGTCTGCAGCTTCCAGAACTGTGGACAATAAATTTTTGTTGTTTAAGCCATCCAGTTAGTGGTATTTGATAAGGCAGCCCTCACAAACTAATACATGCGGCAGTTGTTACTTGTTGGTTACGATTTCCAGCCCCAACCTGTGGCTGCAAGGATCATGGTGTAGGGAGATGTAGGAGAAGACAGGTGCTAGCTAGCATTGTCAGACCACCATGGCGCTTCTCACTTCCTTTTTGCTTGTCTCTTTCCATGTCTCCTCCTCCTCCTCACCATCAAACATTATAGTGTGCTGAACTCGTTACATGCATTACTCCTTTTAAGCTCCATGCAGCCAGAACTAGAAGGTAATACTGGTATCTCTGTCTTACAGATGAGGTAACTGTGGATTCAGAGAGGTCAATTTACTTGTCCAAGGACACAGAGTAGGTAGTGGCGAGCTAGGATGCAAACCCAGGCTGTCTGACTCTTGCTACACTACCTCCTCCATTGCAGAAGCCAGACTGACCCACGTCCATAAAACAGACATCTGTTTTAGAGCCCTCTGAAGGACCAGCTGAAGATGCTGCAGGGGAGACCTGACATGCAGGGATGGAAAGGGTTTCTTAAGAAGAAACACTGAGCAGCAGAATAATATGTGTCATCAGAACACAAAGTCCTGAATGGCTTATTGGACTTCTATTCTTATTATCTTCTATTTTGGGCACTTAAATGCAGTCTCCATCTCTATCATTGTGCGGATATATGCAAAGGAGATATTTTGCTCCTATCCCAAAGGTGTCTGGAGAGCATTTTCTGTGTGGAGCTAGAGTACCTGAGGACATGCTTCTGCAGAATTGCCCTTGTTTGCCACCCCTGCCTGGCTCCCCACCCCATCACCAATACTGCAAGGAATTTGGTTCTGCTGCTTTGTCAGTCTTTTTCAGCCAGAAAAATGTTCTGCCGTGTGTCCTTTGTTCTTTTCCAAGGCAGCTGCAAAGTTATAATTTAGTGGCATGTAGGGAAAGTGGATATTTTTCATTGCAATTCCATTTTCCTCATCCTTTGGGATTCTTGGGAAAACCTGATTAAAATGTCGGCCAGAAGAATGGCTGGTGATTCTTTAAAAGGACTGATTAAACCAGGATGACCCACACTAACAGGAGAAGAAAAGTCTATGGGGATCTGAGCATGTAACTTTATATTATTTGAAAATAGCAAAAACAAAACAAAACAAACAAAACGAAAAGAAAGAAAGAAAGAAGCTTTGGTAGGAAGGGTGATATTAAAATTATTATTAACAATGCTAACAATAAATGCCTTGAGTAATTTCTGTCCTAAGCGCTGTATGAAACCCTTGTCTATATTATCTCTAATGTCTATGGCTTGGAGGTTGGTGGGATTGCCTTCATTCTCTATATTGAGAGAATATGGCTGTGGTTACACAGCCAGGGCCTGTTCCCTGGGGCCTGAAGAGTATACTTAGGGTAGGTGTGAAGGCCTTTAATGGGAGGGAGACTGTCTCTCCCAGGATGGGGCTGCACCATGCTTGGGGAATTGATTTCTTTTGCCTGGGATGTAAGCCCTAAATCCTTCCCTGCTTTTCTGGGACCCAGTCTTTTTGCCTTGATCTTGTACCTGCTTTCAGAATTTCTTGCTAATTGTTTTCTGTTTAAAATTCTCCCTTTGGAGGAAAGCTGATTACAAATATATGCAGAGAATCATCTGGTTCTCTGTAGAAAAGGAAGAATTTGTTTAGTTGAAGCATTTGAATTTTGTTTTCTGAGGATTGGGTTCTACGTGTTGAGCAACCCAAAGAGAAAACATCAAAGTGGGACCAAAACCGGTGGCTTGCATGCTTTCCCCTGAGATTATTTGTGGCCTCCACATACCAGGTGGCCACCTTGTGGAAGGGAAGCCAGAGGGAAGGACAGGGTGATTGACTTTGGCCAGGCTTATTTAGAGACTGACCCCACTAGCTTGTCTATTTCTTTCTTCTACCATTCAAGGCCCAGGCCAGGTTAAACCACACAGAATCTTGTCTCCTCCAGTGCTAAATATGCTTGAAGCACCCTATTAGGTTACTCTTTAATCATTTTATTTTATAGTAATAGTAATTTATTTATTTAAAAAATATGTTTTTATTGATTTCAGAGAGAGGAAGGAAGAGGGAGAGAGATATAGAAACATCAATGATGAGAGAGAATCATGGATCTGCATGCCCTCTTCTGGGGATCAAGCCTGCAAGCTGGGCATTACCCTGACTGGCAATTGAACCGTGACCTCCTGGTTCATGGGTTGATGGTCAACTGCTGAGCCACACTGGCCAGGCTATTGTAATGGATTGTGAGCTCCAAGTGGGTGTGAAAGGATTTCCATTTACCGTGCCTGCCCTCCCTCATTACTCCCTCCCCTTGATCTACCTCCACTCCTAATGCAGAAGGCGCTCAGAAACTGCTATTGAATGGTTATTAAACTTTTTTCTTTGAGAGTGTCAATTTCTGTAATAAAGCACATGTTCTGTAGAAGGAAGAAATGTTTCGTTATCAGGGAGGGAGTGGGTGTGGGGAGTATGAAAGAGAAATGTCAGGAAGAGGAATAGTGACCTTATATACCACTGCTAAGCCCACTGTTGGAAAACTCCCTTTAAAAGTCCCCGATATACTTCTGTACTAGCAGGGAACGGGATGACCAAATGGCATCTGTTCTTCATTGTGATACACATGTGGGCTCCTTTCCAGAAATATACTCTTTATTGGCAACAGGGAGGGGAACATGTATTACCTGAAAAATCTCAAACTCAAAACTCCTTCCTTGTGTAGAAAGGATGGGTTTCTATAAAAGTAGTAGGGTTAGCGACCCCATCTTGTCTTGGATGAAATACAGTGTTGTAATTGGATAACCCCCCAGGGTCCCCAATCTCTGTGCTGAGGAAAGTGGTAAACAGGATAGAACACCTCCTCTGCTCTGAAGTGTTTCCAGATTGGCTTCAGAATTTCACCTCATGGAGCAGAATTACTCTTATTGCTACCATCCAGTTACCTGTTGGACCCCTGGACCATCACACAACTGAAGAGTCCTCATCTTTGAGCAAAGGGAGTGAAGGAAATGTCTGGATCTTACTTTAGCCCACATTTAATAGAGTCTAAAACATAGGTCTCTAGTTCTTGGGTCTTGCTATTTTCTCATCACTGTAAAAAATGTAACTAAAGTATTTTCTTCCTGGGAGGGTGGCAACATCACTAATTCATGTGGACCCCAGAACATGCATTCTCTTCCTCCTCCTCCTCCTCCTCCTTCTCCCCTCCCCCCCCCCTCCTCTCCTCCTCCTCTTCTTCCTCCTCCTCTTCTTCCTCCTCACATGAGGATATTTTTCCATTGATTTTGAAGAGAGCCGATGCTCTATCCACTGAGCCAAACCTGCTAGTGCTGCGTTCTCTTCTTCTTAGTCTTTCCATATATGCTTTCAACCTTCTTATATACAAATCAAGAGACTTTATTGAAGAAATCTCAACTACCAGCCATTCTATTCCTCTTTTTAATCTTCCCATCTTTTTGTTATAAAATCTTCCCCAAAGGGAAGAGTCAAACTAATTTTAAGCAGACTTCACAACGCAAAAAATATACACAAGGGAACAAAGGGCAAGAATTTAAATTCTGTGAGATGATGAGTTTTTTTCAGATGATACAGTTATTTGATAACACTAGCTTTTCCTGAAATTTCTCATTTGCAATTAGATGTATGCTGCTTTTTTGTATTCAGGAGAAAATGTTATCAAATAGACTCATGGGGTTTAAAAGATTTACATTAAAAATGAAACAAAACAAAACAGAAAACATACCATAAACTATTGGTGCTCAATTTGCTAGGCATAGGAGACTGGAAATATGACCCTGGTTTCTTAAGCATTTGCTGACCGCCTTAGATCCTGTTTTAGGAGTCTGAGTATCTTATCTTAGCATCTTTGTGGTGGTTCACAGAACTACAATATTTCAGGGTTGGCAGGAGCTTGGATTAATATTCAATCCAAGCACATATGCAGTACTTGAATTCTTTCTTCAGTATCTCTACCAAAAGGTCACTTAGCTTCTGCTCGAATACCTCCACGGGAGCTCATTATCTACTTAGATATCTCATTTCATCATTGGACAGTTCTTTAGGAAGTTCTTTTATGTAAAAAAAAAATCAATTGAAATATATTTATTGAGTACATACCATGTTTCAGTTACTATTTAAGTTTTGAGGATACAGGAGTGAATAAAATAGACAGAAATCCCTATGCTCTTAAAGCTTGCTTTCTACAGGAGGGAGACAGAGAATAAGGCAAGTAAAACAAAGAGCATGACAGGAGATAAATAAGGGAGATAGATAGTAACAGGAGTGGGCAATTGCAGTTTTAACTAGGTGGTCAGGAAAGGCTTTACTGACAAGTGACTTTTCAAATGGATTCCTGAATGAGCTATATGAGTATGTAGGGGGAAAGCGTTCAGACAGTGGGGACAGTAAGTGCAAAGGCCCTGAGGCAGGAGTGTGCTTACTACGGTCATGGAGGAGTAAGAAGGCTTGTGTGGGAGTAGAGAATGCCAAGGGGAGAGTGGTGGGATATGAGATTGAAAAGGGAATGGGAACCAGGTCATGTGCGGTCTTATTGACCATTGTGAGGATACTGGGTTTAACTCTAAATATGATGGGAGTCATTGGGGGTGTTGAGCTAGATTGTACAGAGAGAAGAGTGGACTTAGGGAGAGCAGTTCTGAGACTGTTGGCACAGTTCAGACCAGAGATGATGGTGTCTTGGATGAGGGGAGGTGTGAAAAGTGGTTGGGTTCTGGGTATATTTTGAATGGTGCTCTTCCAGTTTTACCTGCTCATTCTAGTATTATCCCCTGGAGTTTATTTAATACATGTTGTCCTTCTTCGTGTATTTGGACTAAAATAAAATAGGACAAATCTTCCCTTTGACACTCCTTCCTCACTCCTCATAGGCAACTATCCTAATATGTGCGATATGTTTGTATCCTTCTGTGTGTATGAGTTCTTGCAAACTAGGCATTGTTCTGTTGTCAAAGATTTTTAATTTAAATAGATGGCACTGTACTACAGATCACATTTTGTTTCTTCCTGGATTTTAAAGACTTATCTGTGTTGCTGAATGCACCAAAATTCTGCTGTTTCTGACTGAAGCAACTTCTTCAAATGAGACCATTGGACTGTGAAAAGACTAGGTTAGCACATGTTTCCCCTGAGTTTTCTCCCCTGCCGTCCAAACCTGCCCACTTCTTCTAACGGTCCCCAGGTAACATGGCTTCGAGCCTTCTCTGGGCCTGGCCACTCTCCTCTGAGCCTCCCAGGGTCTATCTCTGCTCACAGACCTGGACTCCTGAGAGCAGCTTCTATGCCTGGAAACTCCTTGACGTTTGTCAGACCTGGAAACAAGGCTTAATGGTTAAGAAATGGATGTAGGAACTCGGGGGCTAAGAAAATAGAAGCCACAAGACAAAGTGAGACCCTGGATTTTCAATGTGCCCGGGGTAGACCTGTGCCTCAGTTTTCATGGACACTAGACCCGTGGTTAAGAATCTGAGCTCGCGGATCAGATACACGCGGGTGTGCCTTCTAGTTGTCCTTCCTACCAGTTGTGTGACTTGGGATTAATCTTAGCCTTTCTGAGCGCATTTTTCCCTTCAATAAGATGGTAATAATCACTGTACTAATTTCATAAGGTTGTTAGTAGTATTAGATACAATACTGTATGTAAACCTTTTGACATAGAGCCTGACACAGAGTGGATCCTTGGTAAATATGGCTGTAATTTTTAAATGGAAATTCATACAAACCCAGATTATCACAAAAAATTAAATGGGGGGTGTTCATTTGCATCAGAAAAGATATTAAAGGATTCTCTTTAATAGCATTTTTTTCTAGTACACTGATGATATGCATGAAGTGACCAAAATTGGGTTTGAATACTGCTTTTCAGCAGTATAGACTGGATAAAGGTTGGTTTACCTGTATGGTGACTGTGAGGGAGATGCACCACATAATAGAACCACATTGAAATTGTCCTGTCTACATGCAGACACAACGGCATTATTGTGGGTGTTCTCTCTCCCTCCCTCTCCCTCTCTCTCCTTCTCCTCCTTTCTCTCTCTCCCTCTCTCCCTCTCTCCCTCTCCCTCCTCAAACCCACTCAGGCTCTGTATGATTGTAGTTCCAGCAGTAGGTTATATTTTTGAAAAAATCTTGATGATAACACTATATTTTCAGAAGTAATGTACCCTGTTTTTCTGATGAAAAAAATATAATCATGAAAATGTAGATAAAGACGACTTGAAGAGACTGGAAGAGTTTATTGTTACTGAAATTATGGATTGGAAGGCAACCCAAAAGTCATCCAGTGCTTCTTAATTTTTCTATGTTTGAAGACACCAAAGTTTATAGAGGTGAGATGACTTGGCCAAGGTCACTCATGTTATAAATGGCACAACAGGGGCTCACATTTCCTGTCCTGTGTTCTGTCTTCTCCTCATGGTTCCCAGTAAGGGTTGGATTTTAAATCACTTTTGGAACTATTTATTTTGTCTTAAAAACTCAGAATGGAATTTATACCTTTTCATGGTAATATATCCCTGTAAGAAAGTTTTTCCTTAAACACAGTCCAACTGCCTTTTAGAGCCATTTACATATGCAAGCCCAGGCCTACATTGAACTATCATGGTTTGATAATATTCTAGATGTGGCCAAGAGAAAGAAAACACAGGGAAGTCTACACACATTTAATCTGCTTTTTCCTCCTTTTGTTCCCAAGTCAAACTACTTAAAGACTCCTCCTTTCTTCCTCTCCTTATCTAGTTAATTTCCTTCCCACTAGCGTGTGAGCATTTACAGCTTTGCATAAGGATTAAACTTGACTTAAGCTGTGGGTATTTTTGGCTGTTCAACATCTTGGCAAATGCATGCTACTTCCTATTGCACCATACTGATGCTCCACAAAATGGGTTGAGCAAAATGGGTGCGATAGAAAGTACAAAGACACAAGTAGAAAGAGTTCAAATCCATGGTCCTTTACTTATTACCTGGGTAACCTTGGGCACATTTCTTACTTGTCTGTTTTCTCATGTATAAGAATTGGAATGACAGAATCCACCATGTACATTTTATTATAAGGATTAAATGTAGTAATAGCTCTGAAAGCAGAGTTCCCAGGCACACAGATGCTTTTTTAAGTGAACGGATTGAGTGAGATAATTCCATGCATTATCTCATTTACTTCTTTTAACAACTCTCTGAGGTAGAAGCTGTTATAAGCTCCTTTTGTAGATGAGGAAATAGAGGCTTAAACACAAACTGTAAGAAAGTTAAACAATTTGTCTAAAGTTGGAACTGGAGCCAAGATGACTCAGAGATGAAAGGAACTGCTTTAAAGCAGCAACCACGATTTTCCTGAAGGCAGCTTTGTTATGTTTGGTGCTAATGACTTGGCTGTGTGGGCAGTGACTTGATGAAGGAACATGAACTGAATCATTAAGCCTCCACTTTATTGTCTTCACTTTACAGACTACGAAAATACTAGGGTGAGAAAATTCGACCAAAAACTTTAATATGGTAAAAAAGAAAAAAAGGCGAGATCCATCTTAAATAGCTTTGCAAAGGTCAATAGGATTAATATACCCTTTGTACATGGTTATTCTAGCTGAAAGAAGGAAACAGCATGGGGGAAACTTCACAGACTACTCGTGTAATAGAAATGTAACATGCTTGCCCTTTTCCTCTTCTTTTGCGGTGAATGTGTGATTACATGAGGCCAGTTGGTAGAACGAATGGTTACACCAAGAAGTTGTGTTCCGGAAATGGCTTGATTATCTGTAAGTGTTATGTTACATTCTCAGATTCATCAAAATCATTAACTCAAGGTACCTGGAAAAGAATGAGTACATAATGTGCAACTAAAATTGATGGATTGGCAACCTGGGGAACATGTTTGCTCTTGGGAACATTTGCAATAGCCTCCTAAATTCCGTATAATTTAAACAAACTACCACTGATTCATTTTATAGGTCAAACTTAACTTTTAACTTCTTGTGAAATGAAAATTAACTCTCAGAAAAAGGTTATTTAGTTTAAAAGTTTTGAAGCCACTGGATCAGCAGAGTTTTATAGATTTCTTTAGTGCAGGACTCCTCAGAGCCTCTATGTGCTAATGAGGACCTCCTAGAGGGATGCAAATAGTGTACACTTATTTGACTCTGCAAACCCCACTATGTTGTTTATATTTCCTGAATATTTTTTTAAAACATCTTGTGGGGTTGATGTCCTCTGTAACATACTTTGAGAAATATTGATAGTCTTTGGCCCTTCTCATTTTATAGTTTAGGAAATTGCATTTCACAGCGTTATGTACCTTATATTAAATATCTTATTTTTGTGCCTGCTTATGAGGTGCGAACTGTAAAGCATTATGATCATAATTTTATAACCACAGAAATATTGCTTGGAGATGAGTGTTACCTTTTAAAAGTGAACCCTTGGGTGTGTTTATGTTTAGTGTCTTGATAATGGTGTTTTCATTCAAAAACAGTTTCAGATTTTTCCTTTTGGCTATTGCTACATTCAGGTTACCAGACCTGTTCACAAGACGATGAGCCTCAGGACAGCAGAGCAACAACTGGTGTCCTAGTGGTGGGAAGAGCAATGGATTAGGGCATCAATGGCATTTAGTTCGTTTAGTCTCCAGTTGACCATTAACAAGTTAAACTCTCTTAATCTCTTAAACTCTCAGAGCCCCAGTTCCTTCATCTGTAAATTTGGTCATTAGAATAACTACCTCATGGGGACCTTGTTTGGATTAAATGAGATAATGCCTGTAGACATCCTTCATAGGAGAGGTATTAATTGTGTTGGCCCTGGAAGTTGACTGCTTGAGTTAGATTTTCAGCTCTGCTGCATACTAGCTTTTGACCTTGGAAAATTATTTTACTGTTTCCTCATTTTTACTTATTTATTTTTTTAAATTCTCACCCAAAGATATTTTCATTGATCTTAGAGAGAGAGGATGGGAGAGAGAAAAACATTGATGTGAGAGAGAAACATTGATCGGTTGCCTCCTGTACACGCCCTGACTGGGAATCAAACCTGCAACCTTTTTGGTGAATGGAACGATGATCCGAACAATGGAGCCACCTGGCCAGGGCTGTTTTCTCACTTTTAGAATGGGAATGTAAGAATTTCTACCTTATAAGGTTGTGAGGATTAAAAAAATACACGTATAGTGTTTAGCACAGTGTCTGACACATAGTAAGTAAATGTCCTGTAAATGCTAGATGCTATTAATCCAACCTGTAAAGTATCAGATAGATTCAAAAGCGATTCCCTTTCAAAGGAATTCTTGATTTTGTTAGGAGTAAATAGGTGGGAAAGTAAGGAAAGGATAATATAGAGGAACAGATTGAAGAATGATATATTGGGCAAAAAAGTTACATATTGACTAGTTCTGGCTCAGAATGACTAAAATTTATACATTAGTTATCTACTGCTATGAAATAATATTACCATAAGTTGAGGGGCATAACATGCATTTATTATCTCTCAGTTTCTGTGGATCAAGAGTATATTCATAGCTTCGGTGAGTCCACTGTAATGGTTGCAAAGTACTAGCCAGGACTGGCATCAGCTCTGAATGCTTGGCTGGGCCAGGGTTTACTTCCCAGCTTGATGGTTGTTGGCAGCATTCACTTCCTTCCAGGTTGTTGATTCAGGGCTCCGGTTAACTTGCTATCTGTCAGCTCTAGGCCACCCTTAGCTTCTTGCTGTGTGGACTTTCCCAGCATGCCCTTTTGCTTCCTCAAAGCCAGCAAGGGAGAGTCTACTAGCAAGATGGGTCAATCATGTGCATGTAATATTGTATATTACTTCACCTTTGCCATCTTCTGTTGGCTAGGAGTAAGTGACAGACTCCACCCACACTTGAGGGGAGTGGATCACACAAAGGCATGAACCCGAGGAGGCAGAGGTCATGGGGACACCTGAGAATATGTCTGCTGCAGGTTGTTTCCAAATACCATGCCCAACTTGAAAGAACGGAGATTTTGATGATAGAAGGTGTCCTTGAAATCAAATTTAAAGATGACATTTTTGGAACCAAAGCAGCATGGTTAAATATGTTTAGTCTCCCAAAATGGTCATTTTGAAAGTGATAGGGGCAGAAATAGAATATTGGGTACCAGCTATGATTTTAAGAAATATTAATCATGATTATTTTGTTCTGATTAAAGAAGACACATTTTAACCTGGCTGGGAGTTGCACTTGGGACCTGGGAGCTCACCTGAAAATGCAGCTCTTCCTCCCCATCAGGGAGCTGCCTATTATCTGGGAAGATTAGTAATCTTGTTGCAGAAACCAGAGCTAATAGCCCTTTAAAGACCACCAGCCCTTTGCATATGGCCAGCCCTTTGAAGAACCCAGTCTTTGCATACCTACAGGCCTTTGCAAATCTCCAGCCTGCATTACTTGTTAACTGCCCATTTGGCATACCCTTTTGCCTACTTCCCCATGTAATCTTTGTCCTTCTACCCAATATAAGCAGCTGACTTATGCTGGGGGGCAGAGCATATTTTTGTGGATGACCTGCTGCTCTCCCATACTGCCAGCTGTATTGGAATAAATGCTCATATGATTCAACCCTGTCTCTGCTTAATTGGCTCAGGTAGTGACAGGCAGCCCAGACCCATTGGTTGGCTGTTTACAAAAGGACAATGCATATTTCAACCAGAATTTATATCTTATCAAATCATATTATTTCATGGACAAATTTCATGAATTTCAAAACTAAAAGGATTTTCCTTACAATCCACATTCATTCATATACTTTATATAACCCTTTGATGTTCTATCACACATGGACTTTCCCTTGGAAGCCTGTCCAGGCTGACAGATAGGTTGACTGAAGGTGCTTTTATTATGCAACAAATCTTAGCTATCACCTCTCATTACCTACAGAGTTCTAAAAAGATAAATTTTCCTTTATGGAAGCTTCCTTGATTTTGTGTGTTCTGGGCTCTGAATTTACCACACAGTAGCACAAGTATTCACTTCTTTTAGCCATATAGGCCTGTGGGGGTTTGTGTTAAGTGGAGCCAATGGCCTTTACTATAATTAGATACAATCACTAAGAGTTTGGTATTGAACCTCACAACATGAGAGATGTGTTGCAGTAGAACTTTGTCATGCTCACCTACATGATAATTATCTTAAGGAGAATGAAGCACACAGGCATCATAAAGAGACAGGAACTTGATAAATACCTTTTTAAAAATAGTCTTGGGGCATAAGGTCATCTCAACTTTGGGGTATAAAGAAGCTATAAAATCAGCAAATTATAGAGTATAAAAGTCTGTTTATTTAGCCTGATGAAGACAGATTTTAGGTTGTGCTTGAACAACAGAATATGAGATTATAGGCAACAAAATGAAAAATGGAAGTAAGCTGGAAGGGTCTTGCTTAGTTTCTGCTCCATAGAAATCACAGCCAATAATAAATGCATTTGGATGCTGTGATTGCACCCTGGAAGAACATTTTCTGTGAAGATTTTTCAAAACTCCGATCCATTCTCCAGAATTTGCCAGTCATGTTATTGATTCATTATTTTCACTTCATTTAAAGCATTATTCATCTAAGACTTTGGTCTGTGGTTGAGTTCTGAGAACAAAATCAGCAAAATGTTTCTACTTGAACTTCATTTTTTTCTTTGGGTATTCTCAATAGTAGCAGAACCTGAAATGCTTTTGTCACAAGCAAGTATATGCTTGTATCTATTCGATTCTGATATACTCATCATTGAAACTTTGGGTCAGGGTAGAGCATGCTGGCTGTATAAATAAATTTATAAGTAAATCCACGGTTTCTTACAAATATGGTATTTGCAAATTAATATTCTTAGGCTTATGTTTTTAAAAAATTATACTCCTGGTATGCATCAGCTCAAGATCCCTAAAGTGAAAAACTCTAACCCAATCTATGACAACAGCATTGAACAACAAAAGATCTCATCCTCACATTAAATTTTAGTCATAGGTCCACCCTATATGTGACATTGGACAGTTCCATAACCCAGACTCGGGTATTATATAAAAAGCATTTGAGATCTAGAATCCCATAATTCCTGGGGAGGCAGAGGGATAGGTAGCAACCTTTTACGAATGAAGTGTCAAATTTCTAACCTCTGATCTTCTGATATTTTCAAGGCATAGCTGAGGTCACTTTGTGCTGACTCCTATGAGCGGGGGTGAGGGAGGAAGTACAAGGATGATGAAAGAATGAATAGCAAGACCCAAACTGCCAAAGGAAAAGTTATTGATAAATTCAGCCACATTTAAGTGCAGGGCACAGTGCTAGGCGTTATAGAAGATGTAGAGAGGATTAAGGTATAGTCACTGCCTTAAAAATGTTGATAAGACAGGAAAAATAGGGGGGATAAGAGATTAACCAAAGGACTTGTATGCATGCAGATAAGCATAATCAATGGATACAGACACAAGGGTGGGGGGTGAGGGCACATGCTGGGGGGTGGGGGTGGCTGGGGAGAGGTCAATGGGGGGGAAAAGGAGACAAATGTAATACTATATGTAATACTTTAAACAATAAAGAATTAAAAAGACAGGAAAAATACAAGTTGATAAAATAAGCTATGGCTAAGGCAGGGTATAATTACTGTCACAAGAAAGATTCAGATCGATATTATTAAAGTTTGCATGGAATGATCACATCTATTTTGAAGAGGGTGGATCCAGAAAAGCCTTCTTTAAGAGATGACATTTGAAATGGACCTTAACCAGTTAACTGCCACGCATCCAAAATGGAAACCATCACCACATGCCATGATATTTTGAATTTAATTGCGTCTATAGACGCTTATGGCATACAAAGGGCTAAAGGATGGAGAGGAGTTTGCCAGGTGAACATGGAGAGAAGGGAGCACTGGGTAGAGGGAGTTGCATAAGCTATGGCTTAGCAATAGAAAAACACGGGCTATGGGGATAAACTTGAATAGTTCCCTTTGGTTGAACAGTGAGCAATTATGTTGAAAGAGTAGGCAATGGCCTAGTGACTTTATCTACAACAAAATTATGAAAGCCCAGATAGGTTACATGATTGGGCATTCTGGCTTGTGTAGCGTGCTCATCTTCTGAGACAAACTCATTTTCATTTTTATGTCAGTAGAATGAGTTTTAAGGCTATAACTGTCATTCCAACAATATCTTGCCTTTTGCACTGACCCACTGTAGTTATAGAACTTTTATCTGTGTAATGCAATGCTTTCTAGCAGCATTAGAGAAATGGCTAACATCTTCATTATTCAGCAACATCAAGTCCCAGCCAACATTCATTTTGTCAGGAGCATTAAAAAACGCTTCAAAGCTTCTCTGTGGAGGAAACCACTTACTGTTTATTGTATCCTCTTGAACATGAAAATGGTCTGGTTCTTAAAGGACATTTCCAAACCTGCCTAAAAAAATGTAGTACTTTTATTTTTATCACCTGGTGAATATCACCTTCACATCGCTTTGGCCTTAACTATCCTTTAAATATTTGTCTTGCCTTCTTTGGAGCACTTGAAAAAAAATTTTCAGCGTTACTGAATTCCATGCCAGCTGCCTGTGTTATCAAAGACCATATAAAGGCATACAAGGAATAAGATGCAAGGAATAAGCTGTTCTTGTGCAATTTGCCTTGTCCTTGTCAGTTGCAGGCACAACTCTCATGAATTATTTAGACTCCTACTGTCCCGGAGTGAGCCCAGTAGTGCTTCATAAAGAAGACTCCTGAATCTTCCCTTAAGGAACCATACTCTCAGTGGTAGTGAGGGAAGTGAAAGTGGCTGCAGCAGTTGCAGGACTGAAATATACTTGGGCCAAAGTACTGAACTGAGATTTGGGCAAATTCCTGTAACTTATGTCTGTTGGTAAAGCACTTTTTGTACAAAGAAAGGGCTGGTCAACGAGGGAGCAAAGCAAAAGTATAACAACAACATTAGTAACAAAAAACATCTGCCAGGTGCTTAGGTGCTAGAACTATATTAATTCTGAAAAATCCCATGTTATGATTATTATTCTTACTAGTAACTCTGTGCACGAATCCGTGCGCGAGTAGCTTGCTGCCGCTTGCCTCAGCTGGCCACCCACCCTCTGCTGCTCGTAGCTCACTGCCCCACCCTCCTGAAGCTCTCTGTCCCCTGCTTGTAGCTCACTGCCCCACCCTCCTGCTGATCTGTGATCCGGTCATTATGTGGTTGGTCATTACGCCTCTGGGTGTAACGGATAATTAGCATATTCCTCTCTTATCCATAGGATTTTTCAGATTAGGACACTGAAGCTCTGAGAGATTAAGTTACCAACTCAAGATCACATGGCGAGTGGTGGAATTGAAATAGGAAACAGTATCTGCTAAGTGCAGAGGATTCAGCTTTGTCAGTAGAGGTGTGAATAGCAAACATGGAGTGAATTTCTGAAGGGGGGACATGTGTTCTCTTAATGTGGCAGATTCTGTAAGACCCCACCCAGATCTCCTTGTGGGACCAAGGCATTCATTCTCCAGCTTCTGGGAATGTTAGCAGCTGATGCCTCTTACTTAGCTATAAGTCCTTCTCTGCCATTGCCCTCAGCAGAAGAGAGCCACTTCACCTAAGCTCACAACCCTCTTCCTGGGGTAGCCAGAATGTAAGACATGTCTGTGGGGAGAATGAGATATGGAGTCCCAGCCTCCTTGTTTGAAGGTCAGACATTTTCACAAGGCCAGCTCAGCTCCAGGACCTTATTTTGGAATCACCTTCCAGATTTTAGAATCAGCTTCCCAATCTTTTTAAAAAATATATATTTTATTGATTTTTTTACATAGAGGAAGGGAGAGGGATAGAGAGTTAGAAACATCGATGAAAGAGAAACATTGATCAGCTGCCTCCTGCACACCCCCTACTGGGGATGTGCCTGCAACCAAGGTACATGCCCTTGACCGGAATCGAACCTGGGACCCTTCAGTCTGCAGGCCGACGCTCTATCCACTGAGCCAAACTGGTTAGGGCCAGCTTCCCAATCTTAACTTCCTTCTCTCTCCCACAGGTATTGAGGTGTAGGATCTCTCTAAAAATCTTCTGGACATATATCTTCACCTTAGAGTCTGTTCCTGAACTAAGGCATCAGTGTGATAAAAAGAGTGTGGGCTTTGGAGCCTGGAGACTTGGATTTTCTTCCTGGCTCCAATACTTCCTCTCTAGCTGTAAGATCTTGGGTTTGCTATATTACCTTCCTGAGCCTTGGTTTCACCATCGGTTCAATGGAAATGATACTCCAGAGTGATCGTTAGGACTAAGTAAGATAAATGTATAAAATATATTGTCCATGGCTGGCCACCAGTTAACACTGTTTAGGGAGGAATAAACTAATTGTCTGACCCTACAATCTCAGCAGGAGGTGGCTAGGAAAGAGAGAAGCCAGGAGGTTCTCTGGTGAAGGTCAGTTAGGTAGATGCCAGAAGGCCTGTGGCCTAAGCGGTGCTCACCATCCTTTTAGTGTGAGAACCACTGTCATGACTGCCAGTCCCAGCAGCTTTGCTTAATGGCCTGGCTTCATGGGAGTTTTCTAAGCTTGGTTTGTACTGGCATTCCCACTAATATGTATAATATATAATACTAGCTTTCCCGTTGCAGGAAAAATCCTGCAATAGGATTTCCTGCTGCACTCTACCCCGCCTCCGTTCCTCCTTGTCCCCCGCCTTACCTTCTCCTCCAGCCCGCCCTCATTTCCCTTCGCCCCCGGCCCCGCCTCCACCCCCGGCCCCGCCTCCACCCTGCCCTTATCACCCGCCTCACCTTCTCCTCCAGCCCTCACGCGTTTCGCTTCGCCCCCGGCCCCGCCTCCGCCCCGCCCTTCTCCCCCCCCCCCGCCCGCCCCCCCCCCCCCCCCGCTTGCTTGCTTCTTCGAAGCTTTACTCCCTTCTGCAGCTGTTGGCTTCTTTGGACGCTGTCTTGATATGCAAATTATCCGCCATCTTTGTTGGGGCAATTTGCATACTCATCCTGATTGGTTGGTGGGCGTGGCTTGGCTGGTGGGCGTGGCTTAGGTGTAGTGAAGGTGCGGTCAATTTGCATATTTGTCTATTATTAGATTAGATGTAATGTAAAATGTAACATCATATAACATGTAACATATATATGTAATGTGTAATATAGACACACATTTAAAAAATAGATACATTTTCTATATTGATTTTTCTATATAAATACATAATGGTATGAAGTAGGATGAAGGGAGAGAAAAAGAGAGAGATCTAGGTTCATGATTTTCAAACCTTTTGACCTTGACCCTCACTAAGTACATTTTACCTCACTACTTTGTACACACATGCACATACACAATCAAAATTTAAGTTTCAGAAACTAATGTGTGTTTTCTAAGTTGAATGCACTGTGATCTCTACTGTCTACTCTTTCACTCCATTCCATGCCATGCCATGCCATGCCATGCCATGCCATGCCATGCCATGCCATTCCCTTTCCAAGAAGAGACCAATCTGAATGAATGTCTATGGAGGCTCATTTTCTTTCCTCTTAGCTTAGTAGAGGGTTGGCTCAGTAGGTCTCAGTAGGAACAACAGGACTGCGCTCTGGAGGCCCTATCACTTGCCGAAGTAGGAAGCCCCTGCTGTTACTTGCTGCCTCAATATGTAGGTATGTGGGTTCCTCTCTTCTGATTCATTTGCTGCTTGTGTCCAGTCTAGTGAACTCAGGAGTTTGGTGATCTTATGCATACTGCTCTTTATGTACTTCTCAGTCTTCTCCCTATAAGTCCTATTCTGTATTTATTTTGCTTGGTGCTAGAGATATATGTTGGTGCTCACAACCCCCCTGCCCATCAAAACTGAGATACATATCAGAATTGGCGGGAGGGGGTGTTTTGAAAAAGCTCAACAGGTACCTCTGCCTTGTGCCTCCCCACTCCCCGATGAAAAGCCTGTTGCAGAACAGCAACAAAAAACCTCACTATTTGTAATGGAAGGGAGCCTCTTCCACTTTGCATCTGGGTTGTTCTGGCCAGAGCACGCAGATATTACTAGGAATGGGGAAGACTATGGGGCTTTGATGGGGGTGGGTTCAGGAGCAAAATGGGAGTTTTGAAAAAAGTTCCCCTTTTTCTCTTCTACCTTAAGTGCTTTGGGGAGGTACCTTGAAAATATGTGTCTCAACCTTGGCACTACTGACATTGTGGTCCACCAAATTCTTTGTTGTGGGGCCTGTCCTATGCATGGCAAGATGTTTAACAGCATTTTTTGGCCTCTATTCACCAGATGCCAGTAGCACCCACCCCTCAGGTGTGACAACAAACTGTCTCCAGACATCGCCAAATGTCCCCTGGGGGCCACACTCATCCTCAGTTGAGGTCTACTGCTTTAGATGGACCCTAAACATCATTAGTGTTTTCCTGTGTCCACATTATGCTGTGTGTGTGTGTGTGTGTGTGTGTGTGTGTGTGTGTGTGTGTAAAAGCCTCACAACACTTGTACTTTGAACACATAACAAGGTCAAACATTTAATAATATTTCTACTTATTATCAATTCTGTGGACATTACATTTTCCCATATAGATGTTTAACATATTTTTAGAGTGGCCATTGAAAATGGTGTAGAGACACAAGTATTTACCCTCTTTCGTTGTCAGTGGGGTCACCAGGGAGAATACTGTTAGGAAGACGTACTAGGTAATGGAAAATGGAGGTTCTACTGGGTATTGATTAAAGAGCGATGCTTTGATAGTAAGTCCCATGATGAACTCCACACCTTATTAATGAATAAGCATCAATAAAGCATATTAAGAAATCTTAGGTATTACCAAGGTAAAGTTAACAATAGAGTCCACAGTGAGCCCTTTAAGAAATGAAATACAGAGGAGTTCATGTAGTGTCATTCAAGATACACTGTCAATTGAGCGTCAGTTTGCCCCACTGCTGGCCCTGTTCTTGGCTAGCTTCCTCCGAAACAATATGTGCCAGGAAAAGAAATGCAAAGTACTTTAACCGAAACAAAACATAATGTAGGAGAGGAAAGCAACTGGGAAAATAAGAATCATACCACGTGGTCCCAAGCTTTTGGATTCCCTGGTCTTTTGAGTAGTCCCTGCTGTGCTTCTCTTTTCCCAGAGCTACTGTGAGCTGACAGGGAGGGAGGGGAAGGCGTTTGCCAGCCTTGAGAGAATCACAGAATCTCTCAGAGGAAATGGAATGTCTTTTGTATCCAAGAAACAAACAGTAGTTAGCTTCTCAGCATTTAATAGCCACAGCGATGTGGATGTGAAGCTTCGCGGAGAAAGCTGAAAAATATGGTAGACTTGCCTGTGAAACCTCAATTATCGGGGCTGTTGGGCTTATAGAAAAAGAAACAAATTGGTTTTGAGCAGAGCTATTTTTCTTTCTTTCATTGTTCCTTCCTCACTGTCTTTTATTTGTATTCAGTGTTTTGGTCCCTTTGTTTGATTAAACAGGTACATGGGCGTGTGTGCACACAGGCACATGCACACACAGTGGCATTCCCGCTGGGCCTGCATTTCCTTTCCTGAGTGCTATGGAAGCGGAAGGACAGCCTCTTCTCACATTCTCGCTGCTTGGATGAGCTCTAGCTGATCAAATTTCTCTGTCTCCACTCGGCTCACTTTTGATCTCTGTTACAACAGAGAGCAGGAATTTGAAATATATTTCAAATTAAAATTTTAAAAATAGGTTTTTTAATAAGACTTTTTTCCATTATGAGAGCATTACATATGTATGTTAGAAAAATTTGAATTTAAACAAAAAGAGTGGGAAGGAGAAAGGGGGGAAACGGAAAAGGGGGAGAGAGACCTGGCCGGTGTGGCTAAATGGTTGAGTGTCAACCCATGAACCAGGAGATCACGGTTTGATTCCCGGTCAGGGCACATGCCTGGTTTGCAGGCTCGATCCCCAATAGGGGACACACAGGAGGCAGCCGATTGATGATTCTCTCTCATTATTGATGTTTCTATTTCTCTCCCTCCCTCTCACTTCTTGTCTCTGAAATGAATAAAAACATATTTAAAAAAGGGGGAGGGGAGAGCAAAAGTGTGAGCTCGAAAGAGCTCGCTCGCTTGCTCGCTCTATGTTCCTGCCACCCAAAGGTGGCCATTAATAGGCTTCTGATCAGCATTATATAGGACCCCGTACAATGTTTTGCAGTGAAAGCCTGTAAACTTTATAAAGAAGGAAGAAGGTTAGCCTGCGTTTATCTTTGTTCCCTTTGTATTTTAGCAGAGCCGAGCACAAAGTAAAACTCTATAAATATTTGTGGTATGTTAATTATTTTTACTCTAATCTTATGTTACTCAAAACATGCTAGTGAATGAAGAAAACAGGCTCGTAAAAGAAGTGAAAATGTGGATCTAGAATGCTGCCTAAGTCATTTTGGCTAAACCTCTCATTTTAGCGATGAAGGGCCTGAAGCTCCAAACCCTGTAGGAACTTGCCCAAAGTCTAACATTGGCAGAGCCAAGATAGCCCAGTCCTGTGCTTTCATACTCAATCTTTTATAATCTAAAATCCCTTTGACTGAGGTTTCTAAGAGAAGTCCAGTAATATTAGTTTATTTTAAATCATTCTTCTCAGTTTAATCAGGTGTGTTTGAACATTTATCTTTGAATTTCTCTTTATCATTGGTTTGAGCTCTAGTCCTGACAGTGAGTGCCATTCATTCCTGGGACTTAAAAACATTTTATATGCCCACGACCTTACTCAGATTTATTGACTCAGAATGTCCAGGACTTGGGCATTGATATTTTAAATTAATTTTCACAGGTGATTCTAACATTCAGTGATATTGATCACAGGTGGTATTGTGATGTTCAGTGATGCTGGGAACAATTGCTCTAGGTAATATACTTTTTTTTCTTCCTTGACAGTATTTCTAAAGTCCATTTACATTCCTATGGTTTTCTTCCAGACCCGTAAATTATTAGTATTAGGAGTTTCAATTTATAAATGGGAACTTATAGAAGCTAAGTATTGATTTCCAGTATCTATTCTCCTCTTTTTCATCATTATAGATGTTTCTGCTCTTACACAAGGCCACTCAGCAAAAGACCACAAATTCCCAGCCTTCTTTGCAATGAGGTTTGGCCCTGTGACTTGGTTTTGGCCAATGGGTTCTGACCAATGTAAATTTGGATCATGCCTTTAAAAGGAAAGAAATTTGTCCTCTCCTTCCCTTTCTGTTGGAGAGCCATTATGCTAACTCTGATCCAGACTATTATGTGACAGAGAAATAAACTTTTACCTTGTTTGAGACCCTGTATTTTTGTCCTTTGCTACAGCACTTCAATAAAATGCGTTAAGGCTGATAACATCTAAATTATAACACTAGATTTCCTGGAACTCATTTCCTTTATTATCCGTGGCAAAACACAGCCTTTCCATAATTGGGATCAAGTCTCATGTACTTTTTCTAATTCTGAGTCTGGGAATGATAGCTACACCTATTTACTTAATAGCTCTATGTTGATCAATGCCTGTCTGTCAACACTCTAAAATAGAAGAACAGGGAGATTCAATTTCATTCTGAGACAACTGTATTAGCAAAGTGACAGAGATATGTGACTGACACTTGTTCATGAAAATCCATGTTCTCTTTTGCTGGAACACAGTGTGGATTACATCACCCCTTTTGCAGGAATTAGGTATGGCGACATGACTGAATTCTGATTCATTCTGTTAGATCATTGTATCTTCAAATCTCCCACCTGCCTCTGTACTGTTTGTCACTCTAACTTCCATTCCTGTTTTCTGCTTTCCTATTCAAGCTAACTTCCTTTGGAGTCTACCAAAATCTGTGTTCTCTACCTCATGCTTCCTCTGAATTGAGAAACCATTTTTTCCCTCCTGCCACGTCTCACCCTATCATAATATTCCAAACATGTCCAACATTCACTTACTGGTTACATTTAGAGTGAAACTGTTGAATCAGAAAAGTAAGGTCGCACTAATGTGGTTGCTTTCTGTCTCAAATTAATGTTTTCATTGTTCCTTCCTGCAGTATTGTTTTTACATACTTCTTATTGCCAGTGTTTCTTGGGCTGCATGCCATATTTCTGGCCGTAGGAAAAGTATGCCTGAAAGAGCATACAAACATCTTTTATAACATTCCTATATCTCTGACAGCATAATGCCAGCTGCAATCTTTGTCTCTTTGTTTGTTTTTCAGTTGTCCATAGGGTAGGAGCACATGTGTATTACTAACTTGGGCATCCTCTTCTATTGTCAGGTGCTGAGTATAGCATGTGTTGGTGGAACTGAAATGAAAACAGGTAGCAAATCAGTGAGTGCTCACTAAATAGAATGGCAAGTACAAAATCTGAAGCCTGGGTATCATTTCTGTATGTGTACTTCTTTGCAAAATAAAAGAGTGACAGTGTAAGAAGGTACTCATGTTAATGCCCAAAGTACAGTTTTGGGTGTCAAATGTTCATAAAAGTGGTCTTCAAAAACAATTTACTTACATAGAATTTAATTTAGTCAGTAGACTTATTTTGACTCGCTATTATCAGAAGAAACCTCAACTTGTTAATGTGACCCATATAAATTTAGTCACCATTTAAGTTTCCAATTTACTATCACTCTATTCACTGCATGCTTCTTTATTCACCTTTGCCTGATTATACCACCTGTGTTGGTTGGGGTAACACAAGATCCTCTAACAAGTATACCCAAAGTATATAGTGAGCTCAAACACAGAAGAAGTTTATATAGTTTTCACTCCTTGAATAGTGCAAGGTGGGTGCTCCTGGTGGGCAGGAGGGCTCTCTTCCATGAAGCCATCAAGGACCTGAATGGATGAAGGCTGTGCCAGTCTTTAACACACAGCTCCCAGACTTGCCCTGGTCATCTTTGTTCCAGGCAGCCAAAAGGATGAAAGGGATGGAGAGTGCGAGTGAGAGGTTTCTGTGGACCAGCCTGTCAGTCATCACATCTGTTCATATTCCATTAGATGGAATTTTTAATCACATGGCCACTCTGAACCACACAAGAGTTTGGGAAGTATAATCTGGCCAAGTCCAGGAGGAAGAAGAAATGGATGTTTATGAACAACTGGTAGTCTCTGCCATGTCTACGACTCCATCCTTCTGCTCACACAACTTATTTCGCCTATTAAAAATCTTACTTAGTTTTCAAGGTCCAGCTAATAGCAACTTCATTGTCCCAGACCCTAGTTTCAATGATGTGTTCCTTCCTCTGACTTCCATTTTGAATCTCCGTTATAGCCTTTATTTAATTCTACCTTGTGTTCTGATTTTTTAAGACTTTATTTTTTAAGAGAAGTTATTCTTGTATAACAAAATTGAGAGAGAGTTACAGAAATTTTCCATATATCCCTCCACAGATGAATAGCCTCCTTTATTGACATCACTAACTAGAATGGTATACTTTTTATTGAGGATGAACACATGTTGATACATCATAATCACCCAAAGTCCATAGGTTACATTAGGGTTTACTCTAGATGTTGTACATTTTATAGGTTTGGACAAATGTATAATGACATATCAATCATTATAATATCATACAGGGTATTTCATTTCCCTAAAAAATTCTTTGTGCTCTGCATAGTCATCCCTTTTCCCCATCCTACTCCTGGAAAGCATACATTTTTTATTGTCACCATAGTTGCCTTTTCCAGAATGTCATAAATTTGGAATCATACAGTACAGGGTTGGGCAAAAGCAGGTTTATAGTTGTTCATATACAATGCAATAATTAATAAATAATAATACAAGAATAAACAATGTTTTATGTACTCACAACTGTAAACTTACTTTTGCCCCACCCTGTATGTAACCTCTTCAGATTGGCTTCTTATATTTAGTAACTAGAGGCCCAGCGCATGAAATTCATGCATGGGTATGGTCCTTAGGCCTGGCCTGCGATCAGGGCCATCTTCCCTGGCAGCTGGCCCCACCCCCTGCTGCAACCCACCCCCAGCTCCCCAGGTGATCAGAGCCTACTGGCCAGGAGGAGGGACCAAGAGGTCGGCCATTCCCGCCTGCTCACTGGCCCTGCCCCCGCCGCAGGTCACCCTCTGTGTGTGGGGTGACCAGTGGGGCGGAGGCCTTGGCCTGGTACCGCCCACATCCCCCACCACCCATCCCCGGTTCCCCATTTGCCATCGGGCGATGGGAGCCTGCCGACCAGGGAAAGGGACCAAGAGGTGCTCAGTGAGCCCCAAAGTGACTGGTCAAGCAGTCGTTCTGGCCATTCCGCTGTTAGGGTCAATTTGCATATTACCCTTTTATTACATAGGATTATTATGTAGGATATGCATTGAAGGGTCCTCCATGTCTTGTCTTGTATCTCCTCTCCTTTTCCTGGTTGAATAACTTTTTTTTTTTTTTTTTTGGTGCCAAATCATATTCCATTGTCTAGATATACACAGCTTACTTATCCATTCACCTACTGGAAGGACATATTGGTTGCTTCCAAGTTTTAGCAATAATGAATAAAGTTGCTGTGATATCTGTATGCAGGTTTTTGTGTGGACAGAAGTTTTTAACTCCTTTGAGTAAATACCAACAAGTGCAAGTACTGTGTCACATGGTAAGAGTGTGTTTAATTTTGTAAGAAATTGCCAAACTGTCTTCCAAAGTGGTGGTAGCTTTTGCATTCCTACCAGCAATAAACGAGAGTTCCTGTTGCTCCGTCAGCATTTGGTGTTGCCAGGGCTCCAAATTCTTGGCCATTCGCATATGTGTGTAGTGGTATTTCATTGTTGTTTTAATTTGCACTTCCCTAATGAGAAATGATTTGGAACATCTTTTTTGTTGTTGTTAATCCTCACCCGAGGATATTTTTTCCATTGATTCTCAGAGAGAGTGGAAGGGAGGGGCAGAGAAACAGAGACAGAAACATCAATCTAAGAGAGATACATCGATTGATTGCCTCCCACACATGCCCCAACCAGGGCCAAGGATTGAGCCTGCAACCGAGGTATGTGCCCTTAACCGGAATTGAACCGGGACCCTTCTGAACATGGGTGGAGGCTCTATCCACTGAGTCTAACCAGATGTGCTTTTTTGCTATTCTTTTGCAGAGTAGACATTTTTAATTTTAATGAAGTCCAGCTTATCAATTATTTCTTTTATAAATTGAGACTTTGGTGGTATATCTAAAAAGACCTCTCCATACTCAAGTCATCTAGGTTTTTGCTCATGTTATCTTCTAGGAGTTTTATAATTTTGTGTTTTATATTTAGGTCTCTGATAAATTTTGAATTAATTTTTGAGAAAGACGTAAGGTCTGTGTCTACATTCACCTTTTGCCATGTGGATGGCTAGTGCTCTACTACCATTTGTTGAAGAGACTATCTTTGCTCCATTGTATTGCCTTAGCTCAGCTAAAAGATTAGCGGAGCTGACTATATTTATGGGGGTCTATTGCTGGGCTCTCTCTTCTCTTCGCTTTCTATATTTGTTCTTTTGCCAGTAGCACACTGTCTTGATTACTGTAGCTTTATGGTAAGTCTTGAAGTTGACTAGTTTCAGTCCTCCAACTTTGTTCTTACCTTCAATATTGTGTTGGCTATTCTGGGTCTTCTGCCTCACCATGTAAACTTTAGAATCAGTTTGTTGATATCCATAAAATAACTTGCTTAGATTTTGATTGGTGGTTATCCATTAGTTTTTTTATCCATTAGTCTCACTCACCTAACTGTAAATTCCTTTAACAAACCACCATAGTGTGGTGGGAGAACACAGGGGTCTTGGGTCACACAGGCTGGGTTGAAATGGGCTTTGCTACGTTTTAGGGGTGAGATCTTGATCAAGTTACTTTTCTTGTTTCTACTCATTTCCTCATCTTAAAAACAGTGGTAATACTGCATAGTGTTGGAATAAGGTTAATTAAGCTTATTTGAAATTTCCCATCCAGACCTGAATATAATAGATGATCAATAAATGTTAATGTTGCTACCATTTGCCTCTTCTGCAGTGATATTCCTTTAGTTGGTTGTTAAAAACATGTAACTGAGTTAAATTGTAAGTCTTCACAGCGTTGCAATAGTAGATGTTCAAGTTAAGAGTGTGAACTTCTAGTATATAGTAGACTCCAGGACAGAAGGAAGCCCTGGGAATAGTGTCGGTATGTTGGCTGTGCAGGCATTCTGTCAGCTCTAGAGGACTCATCGGCTACTTAACAAATTGTGTTCACTCCAGCCAAACTTGCAGCTGCCTGAGATGACCTCTGAGAATTGTGTCCCACCAACCAATAGCTGCTTTATTACAGATAAGACTAGAGGCAACAGGCAGGGCTCAGTCCATGTCTGCCCCTGCCTGACCCACTTAAGACTCCCCCAAGGACTATTGGACATTGGAATGAGAAGAGAGGAGCTAGGGGAATTCTGATATTAAGAGAATGATCTAAAGTATGTTATAGTTGATTCCAGTATAAAGTTATTTGGATGCCTACAGCTTCTCAGGTACGTTGGGAAGTAAGATTTTAGCCTTGGCCATTTGCCTGGTTGAGATGGAGACCAAGGGATGTAGACTTCTCACTTAATTATTATTCTGTGTCTTCAGTTCTCCCCCAGTGGAATGTTATCACTATCATACCAGAGTAGGGATCCAGCCTGGGATGAGGGGCTATGTGGCATAGTTGATAGGGGCAGAAATAGAACATTGGGGACCAGCTATAATTGTAAAAATATTGATCATGCTCTGATTGACCATGATGGCTTCCTTCTGACTAAAGAAGGCGCATTCTAACCTGCCTGGGAGTTGCACTTGGGACCTGGGAGCTCACCTGGAAATGTAGCCCATCCTCCCCATCAGGGAGCTGCCTATTATCAGGGGAAGATTAACAACCTTGTTGCAGAAACCAGAGCTACCAGCCCTTTGAAGGCCCCCAGCCCTTTGCATACCTGCAGGCCTTTGCAAATCTCCAGCCTGCATTACCTGTTAATTGTCCATTTGGCATACCCTTTTGCCTACTTCCCTATGTAATCTTTGTTCTTCTACCCAATATAAGCAGGTGGCTGATGGGGAGAGGCAGAGCAGATTTTTGTGGATGACCTGTTGCTCTTCCATACTGCCGGCGGTATTGGAATAAACGCTCATATATGATTCAAACCTGTCTCTGCTTAATTGTCTCAAGTAGTGACAGGCAGCATAGACCCATTGATTGTCCAGTTACAGAGTGATTAAGGTCAGGGATATATATTGTTATGTAAATGTTTGTTAAATATTCATATATGTGTAGAACTGAAAAACCATTTCCCCCTATTCCTCACAATGCTTCACAGCAGTATTTATTATTCTCAACGAAAACAAGGAACCTCCAAACCCTTCAGCATTTACCACAGTTGGACTCAGATCCTTTTGGTAAGTTAAATGTACTGATGTGGGTGTAAACTAAAGGCACATTTCAGGAAGGGACTATGGGGATGGGAGTAGAAAGTTGACAGATAATTTAGCACAAAAAAGCCCGAGTCTGGCTTGACCAGGAAGCTACGTTTGTGAGGTTTAGAGAGGAGTGGATTCCAGGTACAGAATGGTGGCTGGTAATAAAACCTACCCTGCCCGACTATTGTTATAGTGTCTTCTTGCCTTGGGGAGAAAACAAATTGTGTTTGTGAACTGAGAGCTACATTCCCCCCCCCCCATGGCATATAACAGAGGAAGGGAGGTCCTTTCGGTATCACAGGGCATTGAGGACTGAGAGTCTGGTTTCCAGCAGAGGTGAGGATTTGAGCAGGGGAAGAGGGAAATCATGCTGAGCAGTTGAGGTTCTCTGAGGGTCTCAGCTGCTAGTGGCAGTCAGGATGAATTCATGTCAGGGGATATATTCTCTGAAAGTAGACACTAAAGTGGAGTTTGGCATGCAGGGTATTTATTAGAAATCAGTACCTATGAGGGAAGGGGCAGGAAGCAAGATTGGGCGTATAGAGAAGTTGAACTGTGATGCAGAACAGATAGAGCTTTGGCCAGCCCCACTGGGAGCTCAGGTTGCATGTGGCCTGTCAGAGTTGTCTGAGGGGGCTGTAATGGTTAGGCCTTTACATCCCTCCTCCATCAGCCACTGGGTGTGGGTTACCCTGGGAAGGATGTGCTCCTGAGTGATGTGGCTCTTTGCAGCTGATGGATGGGATAAGTCCTCTCCTACAGGGGGATCTGGGTGGTGCATCTCCATGTCCATCAGAGTCCATATAGCCAGAGAAGGGGATTCTCAGAGATCCTGAGGAGGGGTGGGAGCTCTGCCAAGAACTGGTGTTCCTCTATTAGCAAGTAGAGCTTTGGAACTAATGAAATGTGTGCAGTTAATATTAATGTGACCTTGTTCATACCCATGACCTGGTGAGATCTGGGACATTCAAATTACATATGCTAATTGCACATGCTTATAATAAAAACAGTAGAAATAATGGGGGGGAAAAAAAAGACCTAAAATTCTACTACCCCCTCCACTCCCTTCTGGTCTTTCTTAGATATGTCTATAACTTTTATAAAGTCCATTTTTATCTTGTTTTATGTTAACGCAAGGACTTAGATCAGAAAGGCTAAGTGGGCAAAGTGGTCTGGATGGTAATGAGAGGGGAGTAAAGTGGACAGTGTGGGTGAGATCTGACATACATCACTGCTCAGCCCAGGCATTAAGTAAAGAATAGGCTGGAGGTAATAAATATTCGTATAGCTCTGACTATGAGCTCCACCCCACTGTTTAGAGAAATTAATCTTTATGATTAAATGGTGGTTTTGGTTTCCAGAGCAAGGTTCTTAATACTTTATACCAGCCTGTTTCTACTGAGTCATCAGTACAGTTTCCCTGAGCTTGTTAGATTTTGCATGTTGCCCTCAAAACAGACGGCTGCATTTTGGGTTGATTATTTGCATTTTAAAAAATAGGCTGCTCACACTGCATTAAATTTTTATAGCTGCTGTGTTCATTGATCAGATCACTCTGTTAGCAGTTACTACTCCAGCTGTATATTTTAATTACACTTGAACAATCAGCCTTTCTTAGTCCTTGAGTAATTTGCTGCATTTAATTTGTCCTTTTGTCTAATTCCAACTTAAATTATTTCATTAGTGTTGGCAATTCTGTATCTCACACCCTTCCTATTCTTTTTAAATCAATTTCTCAGGGTTTTAATTATGTAGAACAGTCAATAAAAGTTGATGCCAACAAAAGAACCATTGAGGCAAATGGTCATGAAGAATATATGCCCACAAGATATATTTTATTAATAATACCCTTAGCATTTATGCCAGAACATTAACTAATTAACTCATACTATACTCTATAGGAATGGTCAGCAATTTTATTTTTCATTTAGTTAATGACAAACTGTGGCATAGAGAAACTATACAAACTAGTGAAAGCTTATCAGCAAGCTAGAGGAAAGATGGTTAGGTGTTTCTGGATCGTGGAAGCATTAAGATAAATGATTTTTTTGAAGATAGTCATAATATATTAAACTGTGATCAAAACATTGACTTCTGATGACTGTTTATTTTATTTTCAGGCCCAAGAAATTGCAGAAGGAAGAGACCTAAGCCTCTAGATCAGAGGTTTTAACTTGCCTGACTGTGGGTGATATTTGGCTCACAGACCTGCATTCTGGGGTCTACACAATTTTTTTTTTTAAATGTGGATTTGGATGCCTTTAAAATGACATGAGCTCTTCCCTACCTCTGCCTTGTAGTCTTGTATTGTCCTGCTTTACACATTTTGAAGATATCTTCCTGACTTTATGAGGCACTTGAGTTTGCTACCCCTGATTTTAGAACTCACTTTCAGCTAGAAAACTAAGACCCGGAGGGCTGAAGTTTGAAGGTGCCCATAAAGTTATTAGTAGAGATCAGCCTAGAACCCCAGTTTCATGGATTCACTTCAGTGTTTTTCCATTACACCAAGCAGCCTCTATAAATTTCCTTCAGTGAATTAAAGCAAGACAATTATTTCTTTAGATCTCTTTGGATGGTGGAAATAAGGCCTTAAAGCTATAATGTAGATCCATGGAGTAAATTGTAAGTTTCCTAACACTTAAAAAGTGTGTTAGTGTGGTGTGGCATAGAGAATGTTAGCTGCGAGTCAAAAGACAGAGTTCCCATCTCGGCTATGTCATTAACTAGAGGCCATTTGACACCATGCACTTCAGTTTCCTCTGGCTATTGTAGTAGATGAGCTCTGAGTTCCCTTCCAGCCCTAGCATCCTATGATTCTTTCATGAACCCCAGTAAAAGGGTACACAGGCGGTAGAGAAAGATAAGCCATTCAATTAAAATGCCACTGTTCTACGCAGTCAGCTGTCTTCTGGAAGCATTTTGAATCTGACCTTTATCATCCTTACCTACTTTTTCAGTTGGAGAGGAAATACTGAACTATATAGTATAGGGATGTGGTTATTAGTAAATATGCACATTAACACTTAAGAGATCTCTGGAAGAAATGAAATAGATAATTCAGAGGCCTTTGTTTTTTTATGTTTGTATTAATTTTTAGAGAGAGAGGAAGGGAGAGGAATAGAGAGATGGAAACATCGATGAGAGAGAAACATTATCAATTGGATGCCTCCTGCACGCCCCCCACTGGAGACTGAGCCCTGACCCAGAATCAAACCTTGACTTCTTGATTCCTGGGTTGATGCTCAAAAACTGAGCAACACAGGCCAGGCAGATAATTCAGAGGTCTTGAGACTATCTGATCCCTTTGAGGAGGGTACCTCTAAGCCACCGACAGTCATGCCAAATAGACCATTAGCTCCTTGAGGGTAAGGGCTCTCTTTCATTCTGTGTGCTTAGTGCATTGTTTGGTGCACAGTAAATTTCAACATCCAGAGATGGACCATGAACTCATAGTGTTGGGAGGAATCTTAGAGATTGTATTCAGCCTCTCTGCCAATGCGGAAATCCTCTCTACAGTATCCTAGGAGGCTGCTCAGCAGGCTTCACTAGTTGAAGCAGTTATTCATTCCATGAATTTATTGAGTTTCTCCTAAGTACAGGACTGATTCTAGGATGCAGTAGTGAATCAAGGATATACAGTTCCTGTACGAGGAAGCCTGCTATTTCAGCTGGAACACCATCAGTGACTGGGGTACATTATGTGTGACAGCTCTCCATTCTACGAAGGACCAACTCTCAGCTCTAGCAACCTTCCTCTGGGAAATGAACCCCCCTCTCCAATGATGCCAGCATCAGTTTTCTTGACATCTTTTTTTGCGTGTCCCGGCACATTGCTCTAGGATTTCCAATTATGAGAGGGTGCCATCTGTCAGTCACCAGCCTTCACCTTGAGCTCAGTTTCAGCCACCAATGAACAACTCTTAAACTACCAGCCTGTGGGAACTTACCTGTGCCAGTGGTCACACTCACCTTCAGAGCAACGAGGCTCATGGTTGGTCCTGGTAGTGAGGACAGGAGATGACACTTGTTCTATTTTTCCTGGTTGGGCAGAAAAAGCAGAAGTGACCTGTCATGTTTGGAAACACTGCCTTATATTCTAGTTTTCTGGGTAGTTTTATTACACAATTAACAGGGGCAATTCAGTCCTTTCTCCAAAGCATCAGCACATACCTGGTTGAAAAGGTATTTTTTTTTGAAGTCTGAATTAAGGAAAATCTGCATGAATCTGGATGGGAAGCAGTACTGATGAGGGGCAGGCTGGGCCTGAACACCAAGTCTTGAAACGTCCCATTTCAGGAACACAGTGTTCCTGAAATACGTCCATTCTCCACCGGCATCCCGCACAATCACTTGATAACTCAAAGCCAAGCTATTTAGCACGGTATCTCTGGCTCTCCATTAGTTGCCCTCATAGAGTCTTTGCTTTAGTTAAATAGAAATTTTCAATGTTTACTCAATTATCCCTATATTTTCTTCCTCCTACTCTTTGGTTAGGGTTTCTCTCAGTTTGGAATTCCTTTTCCTCTATGTAGAAGACTCTTCTCTCCCATCTCTGCTTGCCCACAGCCTACCCATCATTTAAGGTTCAACTACCATGCTGCCTCCTCCATAAAGTATTCTGTGATTCACGATGGTCTCTCTCTCCCATAACTTCCTCCCAAGCTGGAAGTGTTCTTTCTTTATTTTGATCTTTTATAGAACCTGAACTTAACCTCTCTTTCAGCAAGTATTGGTTTTTAAATAAAATATATTTATAGTAGCCATTAAGTGGTAATTATACCAGGTTAATCTCCTTGGGAACAGGGTCCTTGTCTGATATCTTTGAGTTTTCTACAAACTAAATTGAGTATTTTGCACTCAACAAAACTAAGTAAATTGAATAAATTACTCTCAGAAAATGCCCGACAGACATAAATATCTAAACATAATGGTATAAAATCAAGCCACTATGTAGGTCAGTCTTAACACAGGCTTTGAAAAAGACAATTGTCTGAAATTAAAAAAAAAAATACATGAAGAAGCAATTTTAATATTAAAAAAGCAATCTCTCAGAAATATAACAAAAATAAACAAGTAAACACAAAACCAAACAAAAAGGATTTACCTTCACAATGTATAGCATAACTTTAAAAAAAAATCATTTTTCTCCATCTTCCTCTTTAAAAACGTCTCAAAGGCCTTTGCCACACCTACCCGAGCACTCTCACTGTCTCACCAGCTTCAGCAAGCTCTCCTGGCTCCCTAGCTTCTCCTCTGTGCTGCTGCCAGGAGAAATCCTAGTCTCCTCGTCTCCTTGAGTTTGCCAGTTCTTCCCTCTCTTGGCCCCTCACAGTCACTAAAGCACAGGGTTGATGGGGCTGGGCATGCCACAATTCCTCTGGGTAGATGTGAGTTGGACAGTTTTGTGGCCCCTCTTCCCCTTTTGGAAGCTGTTTTGAGCACTTAAATTCAACATTAAGAAGCCCTGAAAGGCTGTTTTACTAAGGACTTGCAAGACAGGGAATTGCCATCATGTCCTCATTAAAAAAGAGCCCTGGAGAACCTCCTCTGGGTTAGTGTCCGACAGCCTCTTCCTGAGCTGGGCCTTTGGACCAAACAACCTCAAATCAAGGTGGGTGCAGCCACAGTCCGTCAGGTGGAAGCCGGTCTTGCTGCTGGTTGGCAGCCATCAGCCCCCAGCAACAAGTGAGAGCGTGAAAAGGCAGATCCCCCTAAGCCATTTGTTATCTCTGATGGCAGGCCTCCCCTCCCCTTGTGTGCGGTGACAGTAAGCATTTTTCAGCGCGTGCTTTCAGAATGTAACTAGTGTAGTATTTTTTATCCCAGTGCCGCTTGGCTTGCTTCATTTGCTTTTATGACAGTGCTTGGATACGATTAAATGACAATTTAATGTGTGTAATAACTCATTTAAAGATTTAGTGAGGGCTTCGATGAAGGTGATAGGGTTTGAGCACACATTTGAGAAAACTGTACAGTTTTAACCTAAGCCAGGGCAACTGAGAATGATTTCTTATCTTGGCAGAAAACAGCCCCATTTTCTGCATTCTTTCCATTCTCCTAAGCTCCTTTGCCCAAGTAGTGGACTTCTTGGTTGTACTGGAAAGAATGCTGGTGACTCTGGGCTTAATCCCCACCCCGTGTACTTTAATTCCTCCCTGGGATTCATAAAGTATCTGGAAATTATCTTGGGTCAATGAAAGTCCCCTTAGCCTGAGGCCATATGAACCATGATGTGGGAGGGTTCAGATGGTTTGGGACAAAGACAAAGACTCCAGACTATTTTCCTGTTCCTGTCAGAACATGAGGAAAATGTAACCTGGCATGTCTTTGCGTCATCTGTGTCTTTGGAGGACGATCAGATGATGTTTGGTGATTTATTTTGCCACCATCCACTGAGCAGCTGAGCTCTCTGTCCTCTGCAGGATCCCAGGTTGAACCAGAGGTTCGGCTGAGGGGAACAGGCTCATCCCCTGTACTGTCATCTGGGCAGAGCACTGTGGTGGGAGCCTCGGAGGAGAGGGCAGGGGGAATCCTGGTCCAATGTATTTTTCTAACTTTAAATGTTCCTTGAAGGTGGAAGTGGACGGGAGGGTAATTTTTCTCTAGAGCCAGAGCTTTTGGATCTTCCGCTCCTGACAGTCTGCTGAAGACCACGAGTTGCCTTGAGAACGAAAGGTTCTTTTTTGTTCATTTGTTTTACTTTTTCCAACTTCGTAATGGCGTTTCACAGAGTACACCATACATAAAACAGTTTATATGTAACTACTAGCAGGTCTCAGGTCCAGAGCTCAGCTTGCTAGGAAACTGGGGCCTGTTCTCCCCCAGAGGGAGAAGACCTGCCTGGATGTTAGCACAGGTTGCAGCACAACGGCAGACATTTCAGAACTCTTGCTTTTCAACCAAGACAGTCTTCTTCCTGACTTCAGGAACCCTGAGCTGTCCACCCTCAGGAAACATTTGTGGATTCCTTATCTTCTCTCAGCTGCTTTGTACTGGAGCGGGTTTAAGCTGTGCCAGGCTGGTCTGGACAGAAATGACCCAGTTTCTAGAAATGTGGCTTCATCATGGGGGTTTACAACAACATTATTACACAGATTTTAAAAATTAAGATAACAACACTTAACCTGATATTTACCCTCTTCACAATTTTTTAAGTATATCATACAGTATTGCTAATCTAGATACTGTGTTGCAAACATCTTATGTACAAGAATGTGTTCACTTGCATTCATCTTATTTATTATAAATTGAAACTTTATACCTTTTGAACAGCAACTCCCCACTTCCATGTACCCAGTGCCTGGTAATCACCATTCTATTGTCTGTTTCTATGAGATTGACTATTTAGATTCCTCCTATAAATGGAATCATGCAGTACTTGTCCCATGACTAGTTTATCTTGCTTAACATAATGTCCTCCAGGTTGTCACATATTGTAGTCTATCCTTTTTTTTTAAGACTGAATAATAATAATTTTTAATGACTGAATAATAATATATATTATCATTTTTCTTTATCCATTCATTGTTGATGGATAAATGGTTCTTCCATATCTTGGCTATTGTAAATAATAATGCAGTGAACATGGGAGTTCAGAATCTCTTTGAGATAAAGATCTCATTTTCTTTGGTTATACATCCAGAAGTGGGATTACTGGATCATATGTTAGTTCTGTTTTTAATTTTTTTGAGGAACCTCCATACTATTTTCCATAGTGACTGCCTCAATTTACATTCCCACCAACAGTGTAAAAGGGTTCCCTTTTCTCCACATCCTCACCAACACTTGTCTTTTCTTTCCAACTTCATAGGGGTATAATTGACAAATAAAATTGTATATATTTAAAATATGATATGATGATTTGACATATGTTTACTTTGTGAAATGAAGCACATCTATTATCTCATGTGGTTGCCTGTTTGTGTGTGTGTGGTGAGAATGCTTATTAATTCCTTATCAAATATATGGTCTACTCTCTTAGCAAATTTCAAATACACAACACAGTATTATTAACTATAGTCACCACCATGCTGTACATTAGATCTCAGAGCTAATCCATCTCATAACTGAAAGCTTGTATCCTTTGATCAGCATCTCCCAATCGTCCCAGCCTCCAGCCACTGGTAACTACCATTCTATTCTCTGTTTCTATGAGTTTGACTTTTAGGCTTATTTTTAGAATCCATATATAAGCGAGATCATAGTCTTTCTCTGTCTGGCTAATTTCAATTATTGTAATGTTCTCTAGTTTTGTCTATGTTATTGCATATGGGAGGATTTTCTTTTATCATGACTGAATAATATTCTAATTATATATATATATATCTCACAGGGTTTTGCATTCATTCATTGAAGGACACCTTTTTGTGTACCTGTTGGCCAATCCAATGGATGTCTTTGGAAAAATATCTATTTGGGTCCCTTGCCAATTTTTAAATCAGGTTCTTTATTTTTTCCCTTTTTCTTTTTTGCTATTGAATTGTATAAGTCCCTTATATACTTTGGGTATTAATTCCTTATCAAATATATGGTTTGCATATATTTTTCCCCATTCCATAGGTTGCCTTTTCATTTTGTTGATTTTTTTCTTTGTTGTTCAGGGGCTTTTGATTTGATGTTAATTTTTTACTTATTAAAGTTGTGTTTTAATTCTTAGGTTAGCCCTGAGAAAATAGCCCCTTTCCCCCTTTCATAGCTGTCTTTTGGTGGTAGACCAATTAATAACTTTAAATTTAATGATTTTAGCTTTACTAACACTCTGCTTTCCTGCTAATCAGGAGATTTTTGTAAAAGGTGGAGAAGTCAGGTTTCAGAGGCTCATTTCTTTCCTCTTTGGGAGGTATGTGAACAGGAGTGCCTGAGCATAGCTGACCTTGAAGAGTGTTGTTGAGAGAGCACCCGAGAGGGGTGTGAGTGAGCAAAGACAGTGAGGCTAAGAGTCTCTTTTTTTTGTGGGAGCCTTTCAGATCTAAGTGGAAATGGGTAACTTAATTACATATGTATTTTTTTATTTTGTTTGTTTATTTGTTTGTTTGTTTGTTTTTTCCTATATGAAGAGGTAGTTAATTTTCATAAAGCACAACTGCATTTTGGAATGTCAAGTTTTAAAGTCATTTTTGTTTTTATCACAATGCCCATTTTCAAATCAGGGCCAAGAGTAGTGGTTTGAACATTCTGAGAATAGCAGGGTAGCCAGAACATCAGTGGGGATGCCACTTTATACGCCAGTCAGAAGGAGAGCTGAAACCACAACCTCTCATTTATCCACTGGTAATAATGCAGAGTGAATTACAGGGTGTTTTTCAGGCGGAACATTTGTTTCTGTAGAACGGGATTAGATTTGAAAATGCATTTTGGATTAGCAATCCTATTGTTCCCTGACTGAGGGGTAAGGAACTTGAATACCACTTTTGTGCTCGTGTGTGTGTGTGTGTGTGTGTGTGTGTGTGTGTGTGTGCATGAGTATGTGTGCAGTCCTGCATGCTGTGGGTGGGGGCAGGGAAGGGATGGGAGAAGGCTATGAAGGAGGAATCTGAAAAATAGGCAGGACTATAACATGCATTTCTAGTCACATGGGTTTTGTTCCCATGTCTTTTCTTTGATGCCAAATCCTAGCTGTAGGTGCTGGGAAAGAGAAATGGGTGTATGGTGGGAGAATGATGGAAAAGATGGGGGATGGCAACGGGGCCATCTGGTCTTTGTCTTTATCACTGATGCTTAATATTTGACTCTGAAGGCTAAATTTCAATTCTTTACAAAAAAATTCAACTTAATTTTAACTCCTATCTTAGCTGAACAGCAAACATTTAATCTCATCAAGATTATGCTCAGCACTGCTTTCGGTTCTTGCTGAGAGCTCTAGTGAGTCATTTGTTATCTCCATAACTTAAATGGAATTCACAGTACAGCCACAAATCTATGAGAGGAGGCTAGGTCCAGGCAGAAAAGGGGAAAAGAGTTGGCTTATTTCACCTTGGGGATAGAAGGCTCTGGACTCAGGGATGTTTATGATGAGAAAGGTGGAGACCACTATTTTCCATCAACATAGAGTAGGAAAATAGTTCATGGGTTTCAGCAACAGTGTAAAGATTGCTTCTGGTCAAAGAGAGCTTGCCAATTGGGGGAATGTGTCCCTTTGTGTCATTGGAGGCCTTTGAAGAGAGAGTATCTTCTTTGCTCCTGGCCTCCACAGCAATACATTGTCTGCTCACTGATGGCGCCCCAAAGGCCCAACCTAGCCTTTCAGGCCCAGGGAGGTCTGTCCCTGGGAACCTGGTCCAGGTTGCTTCAGACATGAAAGTGATATGAGGGGTCCAGCTGTTGGCACGTGAGACAAAGATCTCGAATTCGTATGAGGACGGTACTTCAGGTGACTTATACAGGTTTTATTTTCCTGATAATTCCTTTCTGAGCCTGTGGCTTCTCCTAGCTAATTGGAGGTGGACACATGTGGGCATCACACACTCCCCTTTCCACTTCTGATATGAAGGAAGGAACAAAGAGCAAATGCTCCCTTCTCTGTGGTAGGTTCATGGCCCCATCACTACTAATATCTCTGTGAAGATGCAACCACAGTGGCTTATCTGGACCATAGGGTGAGACATGATAAACTGGATATGGTAGCTCCTGAGTCCCCCAGTCAAACACTCAGGCCCACATAAGTATTTGATTAGGGAAGTTAAAACTCAACATCCCTGTCTTGTCTTGTGTCCCTAGAAATAGGAGCGGAGGGACTGGATATTTATACATTAGTCTGTGGCAATAAACATGTTCCAGAGTGGAAGGATGTCAAGCTTAAATCACACTATTATGCTTTAGTCTGAGTTAATCAACTGTTCTCCCTGCAAATTAGGCTTGGTAGTTGTTTTCATCCTCAGGATGAAGTGAGGAATTTACAAATGAGTCCCTAAGCTTGACAGCTGCTCCATAGCTCCCCTCAACCGGGAACCAGGTATAGGAGAGAAGATACTGTGTGACGGGAGGGCAGAGTGCTGTTGTTTTCTGTGCTTGAGGGGGGGGAGCAAAGGAGAGCCCCCGATTCTACCCCTGTGAGGAAACAGTCACTGTATTGTGCTAATGGGGATGGGTGGGGGCTGAAATCCAGCTCGTGCCTCAGACAGTCTTGAGGAAGGGGTGCCTTTTTTTTTTTTTTAAATTTGCAAAAGGACACTATCTGCTTGCAAAACTCTGCATCATCAGAGGAGTGACTTTTTTTTTTTTTGCACAAAGATCCCATATAAGCGATGATGCTTTTGCATCAGGCATGCCATGAGTCCCACTGCACAGCCAGCACAGGGGCTGACGGAAAATTTAATGGCAAGCCATTTGGTCAGGTTATTCCATTAGCACCCAAACATTTGACATACCTGGACTATAAAGGAATATAATTGTGTTATGGGAGGATCTACTGGAAGCAGGACAAATGGAGGTAGAATTGGGGACTCTCCTTTGCTTCTCCCCGATCTTTTGCCTCTAGCTTTCACGGTTGTCTAGTAAAGAGAGGGAAGCTGAGTTACAGAGGACAAGCAGAGTAAATTTCATGGAATTGATACACTCTTACAAAGAGGAATACACTGTAAAGTGCCCCCAGATGTAAGGGGAAAGTGTGGAGTTTGTCTTTGGGCTGTCTTTAAGAAATGCGCTTACTAGGTGTACCGGTTGATAATGCGGATTTTGTAATCAAAGAAAACACGATAATTTCAAGAGAAACATCAAAAGTGCTTTATTCAAAGTAATGTCCATCACTAGCTACACATTTCCCCCATCTTTCAGGTAATTTGTGGATACAGTCCCAATAGAACTTTTCTTGTTTTGAGGCAAACCATTCAGAGACCTAATTTTCCACTTCTTCATATGTTTTGAAGAGCTGCTCAGAAAGTGCATGTGCCATCTATCAGAACAAGTGGTAATCTGAAGGAGCAAGGTCTGCTGAATACAGTGGGTAGGTTAATACTTCCCAGGCAAGATCTTGTAACGTGTCTTTAACTGGTTTGAAGTGTGTGAGGGTGCATAATCATGAAGCAAAATTACTTTGCCGTGTCTTCTGGCACATTCTGGTCATTTCACCATCAAAGCGTGGTTCAAATTGATTATTTGTTGTCAGTAGCGGTCAATATTAATGGTTTCACCCAGTTTTAGAAGCTCATAATACACCACACCTTCCTGATCCCACCAAACGCAGAGCATTGTCTTCTTTCTGAAGCGATTTGGCCTTGCAGTCGATGTTAATGGTTGACCTGGATCAACCCATGATTTTGTGCATCTGGGATTCTCAAAATAAATCCACTTTTCATCGCTAGTCACAATTTGATGCAAAAAAGATCTTTCGTATTGCTGAAGCAACATTTTACTGATGACTTTTCGGTTTTCCATTTGTCTTTTGTTCAGTTGATGTGCCACCCATTTTCCTTCCTTTAAAATCTTTCCCATTGCTTGTAAATGATTGGAAATTGTTTGCTGAGCAATGTTTCATCTTTCTGCAAGTTGTTTTTGAGTTTGACACGCATCTTCGTTCAATAATGCTTGTAATTGTTGGTCTTCAAACTTTTTCGGTTGACCTGGACGTTCTTTGTCTTTCACATAGAAATCATCACTTTTAAAGCGTTTAAACCAGCGTTCACAAGTGTCTTGAGATGGAGCATGTGCACCATAAGCTTCCGGAAGTATTCAGCAGCACTTTTCTTCAAAATAAAGTAATGAATTAAAACTTCCCGCAAATGCTCTTATTTTGGCACAAAATTCGACATTTTTAGTGTAAAAATATTTATGATGTTAACACCTTCAGAAAATTTGACATATGAAGTTTTGAAGCTTATTGCCAATACAACAAAATAGCATACATATCAAATTACATATATGTCAACATATGTGTAATTCCATATATTGAAAAAAATCCGCATTATTAACCCCTTCACCTGGTAAATCCAATTGCTATGGCTACACGAGATTCATCCGATCATCAGGCCTCCCGTTCCATGGGGGCCAAAACTATTTTGTTTTCAAAAGAGAAAATGTATCTGCATTTTCCCTGTTTTGCTTTGTAAAATTGAATTGCAGAGAACTCATGAATAATAGAAAGAACACTAAGGACTGTGAAATTAACACTGGCACTAAACAGTTTCTAAGAGGGAAAAATACTGGAGGAAGGCTCGATTCAAACTCCCCCAAACAGGGGTTTGGAAACTGGGACATGTTAGCATTGGAGGGTGTTTCCTGCTTTCAGAAAGGTGAATATTTTAAAATCCTTTAGGTCAGATATATATTTCTTATTTTATGAAGATTTTCAAGGGTGGAAACTATAATGGTTTATGGCTCCAGTGAGATCCATACGTCAAATTTTGACATTTGTCCTTTGTCCATGGGAACAACCATCTTACTCTTTTTTTTTTTTTAAATTTTATTGTTTAAGGTATTACAAATAGTAGTACATCTCTCTCTCTTTTTTTATTTCCCACTGACCTCCCTCCAGCCTCCCCTACCCGCCTGGCACTTGCTCTCATCCCCCTGCCCCCAGTGTCTCGCGTCTGTTGGTTGTGCTTATATGCATGCATACAAGTCCTTCGGTTGATCTCTTACCCCCGCAACCCTCCCCTACCTTCCCGCTATAGTTTGACAGTCTGTTCGATGCTTCTTTGCCTCTATTTTTGTTCAGCAGTGTGTAATGTTCTTGATTATCCACAAATGAGTGAGATCATGTGGTATTTATCTTTCACTGACTGGCTTATTTCCCGTAGCACAATACTCTCCAGATCCATTCATGCTGTTGCAAATGGTAAGAATTCCTTCTTCTTCTTTTTTTTTTACAGCAGCATAGTATTCCATTGTGTAGATGTACTACAGTTTTCTATCTTACTCTTTAATAATGAAGATAGCTAACTTTTATTTGAACACTTACTGTGTGCCAGGGACTGTGCTTTACATGCATTTTCTCACATAGTTTTGTAACTACCTGGTAAAGTAGGTATTATTATCTCCTTTTTACAGATGCAGAAACTGAGGTGCAGAAAGGTTAAGTCACACAACTATTAAGGGATGAGTTTGCCTGCCAACCCAAGCATGAATGACTCTTGGGCCTGCCCTTTTCGTCACCACCTCTTTCATTTCACCTTTCTGTGCCCTCTTAGCCTTTTGTCTGCAGAGCCCTTCTACAACTTACCGCGAGGGCCTATTGATCCCCCTCCTTTTCCTTTCCACTCACAAGGCAACACCCTGCCCTGTGTATTTCTCATACTCCAGATTCTCTCCAATTTGCCTTGGGTTCATAATGAATACACTGGGGGAACAGGAAGTATCCTACAAGAGTGTACTTTATTGGATCAAATACTATTATGGACTCTATTTTTAACTCGGAGTCACCACAGCATATGGGGAAATGCTTAAAAACTATAAACCACTGCATAATGCACATAGTTAAGAGTCTGAGCTTTGGAATCAGACAGATCTGGGTTTCATCCATTCATTTATTTGTGGATTGTTTATTGAGTATTTACTATGAGCTAAGCATTGTGTGAAATGCAAGGTTTGAATTCCAGAATTACTACTTACATCTATGGACTTGGAAGATTTTTCAACCACTTTAATGAGAATAAGAGTTACCTCTGTGTAATATTAGAAGCTGGCACACAGAAAGAGCTCAATAAATGTTATTATTAATAAAAGGGTAAAAAAGTGCTGTTGTTGGGCCAATGCCCATATACATTACTTTCCCTTAGGGCCCTGTTTGCCAAGGTTTTTAGCCAGCTAGTGTGTACTACCAGGGCCTTGGGAGTTAATGTGCTTTTGTAAAGGCCTTTTAGTGAGATAATGGCTTAGCCCAAAGAAATATCTGATTCTGGGCACAATAGGAGACTCAAATGGAGGTCATTTCTGCAAGGGACTTGAACATCAAAACATCAAGTACTTGCCTGTCTCTTTACTTTAGTAACTGGCTTCACCTGTCAGATAAGCAGCTTTCCTCCTGAATGATCAAAGGAAGAGGTAACTAGGAAATATGGGTAAATTTATTTTAAGTAATGAAAGAATTTCCATTTGTCCTTCTAGATATTAGTATCTCACCTCTGTTAAATGCATTGTCCACTGATGTTAGCACTTTAGGCTTTTAGGATGCTCTCAGTAACACTACTTGGCTAATCTAATGTAATTCAGCTAACAGGTTTTCTATCAGCATTCACGGACCATCTCATCCATTCACCCTTCTACCTGGGAGAAGTGTGTATATGCAGTAGGACTGAGTTATCCTTTTTCCTCAAAGTAGTTAATTTTGTTTGAAGATCAATGTGTAGAACTTGGGCTTCTTGTGTGTTCTCTGAAATAGAATGGAAGCCAGTTTCTCTCTTTCCAAACTCACAAAAGAGTAGACCGAGTCTTAAAACCATTTTGCTTTGAGAGTAAGGCTTTAAAAATAAAAGTTACAAAACCTAAGGGACAGTAAGAGTAACTACCTGAAGATGATTTAAGTTATTAGAAATTAAGGGTGTTCCTTCTTGCCCCCACTCAATAGCCTCCAGTGGCTTCCATCTCACTCTGAGTTCCAGCCAGCCAGTGCCAGACTGTGGTTGCAAAGCCCAATCCTTCCTGACTCCTTGTGCTGTCTGACACCATTTCCTACTAGCTTTTCCTCATCCACTTTGGTCCAGGCACATCAGCTCTTCTGCTACTGCTAGTCTCAGTCACGTTGAGGGTACTTCTGGTACATATTGATCGTAGGTCTCTGCTTGCACTTCAGTTTATCAGTGATGCTATTACTACTGTCCTAGTCTCTCTGACCTTTCTTAGCATCCCTTTCTCCTTTCCATGCTTAATTTTTTTCTTAGCACTTATGTTCATCTCACATACTACTTACTTTCTTATTTAATAGTTTATTATGTCTGTCCTCCATCCCTGTACAATGTGAACTCCTTGAGAACAATAATTTTTCTCTATCTTGTTCACTGTGAATCCACAGGGCCTGGAAAGGGGCCTGGTATGTAGTAGGCGCTCAGTACATACACACCAAATTAAAAAATGATTATGGATGAATTATTTAGTTTTTAGCATGTTAAATTCAATTCTGGGTGTTTAGGTAGCACAAGAACAATATCTTACTGTCGTATAGAGATTTAGAAGTTCTTGGACACTTTTCAATCTAGGCTACTAAAAAGCTAGTATTCACCATACCCAGAGAGGAGCAAAAATCTATCTGGGATTCCAAATAACTAAAAAATATGAGGGTTGTTGTAATGCCAACAGAAAGTAGAAATCTTCATGCCAGAAAACATCTGCATATAAATGAAAAGCACATTACTGGTAAAGACCCAGTTCAAAGGACTAAAGTGGGCCCTGGTTTGCAATCTTAGCTTCGTTCCTGTTACTTTTCAACTGATAGCAATTTTTCTAACCTCTGGGACTCTCATTTTTTTTTTTCTAGGGGGAGATGACTTTTCACCCTTCCTTTATGTTATGATATCTTATTGTTTTGGTCATTTGCTTTGAGATCTTTAAGCTGTGGCATGCTATTTGTAATGAGCTGAGGAAGGCACACTGGCTCCCTTGAAACTTCCATTATTAAAACTAATGCAGTGAAGTTGAGCCTCCTCCTGGGACTTCCCTATAGTCATTGCTTGCTATCAGTAAATATTCATAAATCTGCTATCATGGAAATGAAATAGAATGCCTCAAAATTACTTTGGGGGCATCAGGAAGGCCCTGAAGAATGAAATGGGAGGATGCATTTCATTTTCAGATTTGAAGCGAAGAAAGTATTCTTTTTGTGAGTGGATGACATGCTCTGCAGTAGAACTGAGTTATCCTTTTTCCTCAAAGTAGTTAATTTTGTTTGAAGATCAATGTGTAGAACTCGGGCTTGTTCCTGGAGAAGAATTCCAAGACCCTGAGCAGATTGTGTTCAAGGCAAAACAGTGCGGGCAGCAGGTTCTATCCACCTGAGTGGGGTACCTCTGAGGGGGCTGCTGGCAACTTCTTAGGAGTGCTCATCAGTAAAAAGGAACTGTTGGCCCAACTGCATTTTGAAATACACCCTCATAAAACTACTCAATGCTTTCTTATGCTAGTTAGATAATTTTCTTTCTTTTTTTTTTTTTTAAATTTCTTTATTGATTAAGGTGTCACATATTTGTCCTCATCCCCCCATTCCCATCCCACCCCTCTCCCCACGCATGCCCCAATCCCCTGTTGAACTTAGCCGTTGGATAGGCTTATATGCATGCATACAGGTCCTTTGGTTGAACTCTCCCCCTCCCCCCACCCTCCCCCTACCCTCCCCTATCCTCCCTCTGAGGCCCGATAGTCCGATCGATGCCTCCTTGCTTCTGGTTCTGTTCTTGTTCCTCAGTCTATGTTGTTCATCATTTCCCCTAGATGAGCGAGATCATATGTCACTAGATATATACTAATAAGAACTGAATGTGAGACGAGCAATAATAGTTATGCTGACAGGCAAATGAATCAATCTGTAGCGAGCTTCCCCCTGGACCAACAGTTCTTTTGAGACCCAATTTCAATGTCCAGTAGTTCCTTATGTGTACATGTCAGCACTGACCCCTCAGCTCTGGATGGTGGACAAATGGTGGTAATGGTCCGACTCCCTCTGGTTTGGTCTCGGCCGAACCCAGGGGCACGGCGTCACCCGGACTAAGGGGCACGTGGCCTCACCCATACCCAAGGGGTGCGTGGTCTCACCCGGGCCTGGGACCCAGCCTCACCCGGATGGATCCAGGGGCGCACGGCCTCACCCGGAACCAGGATCTGGCTTCACCCGTACCCAGGGACGCTTGGCCTCTCCCAGACCCAGGGGCACGTGGCCTCACCCGGGCCTAGGTGCACGAGGCCTCACCCGGATCCAGGGACACATGGTCTCACCCAGACCCAGGAACGTTTGGCCTCTCCCAGACCCAGGGCCACTTGGGCTCACCCGGGCCTAGGTGCACGAGGCCTCACCCGGATCCAGGGTCACATGGTCTCACCCGGACCCAGGGTCGCTTAGCCTCTCCCAGACCCAGGGGCACTTGGGCTCACCCGGGCCTAGGTGTACGAGGCCTCACCCGGATCCAGGGACACATGGTCTCACCCGGATCCAGGGACGCTTGGCCTCTCCCAGACCCAGGGCCACTTGGGCTCACCCGGGCCTAGGTGCACGAGGCCTCATCCGGATCCAGGGACGCATGGTCTCACCCGGACCCAGGGACGCTTGGCCTCTCCCAGACCCAGGGGCACGTGGCCTCACCCAGGCCTAGGTGCACGAGGCCTCACCCGGATCCAGGGACACATGGTCTCACCCGGACCCAGGGACGCTTGGCCTCTTCCAGACCCAGGGCCACTTGGGCTCACCTGGGCCTAGGTGCACGAGGCCTCACCCGGATCCAGGGACACATGGTCTCACCCGGACCCAGGGACGCTTGGCCTCTCCCAGACCCAGGGGCACGTGGCCTCACCCGGGCCTAGGTGCACGAGGCCTCATCCGGCTCCAGGGACACATGGTCGCACCCGGACCCAGGGACGCTTGGCCTCTCCCAGACCCAGGGCCACTTGGGCTCACCCGGGCCTAGGTGCACGAGGCCTCATCCGGATCCAGGGACGCATGGTCTCACCCGGACCCAGGGACGCTTGGCCTCTTCCAGACCCAGGGCCAATTGGGCTCACCTGGGCCTAGGTGCACGAGGCCTCACCCGGATCCAGGGACACATGGTCGCACCCGGACCCAGGGACGCTTGGCCTCTCAGACCCAAGGGCACGTGACCTCACCCAGGCCTAGGTGCACGAGGTCTCACCCGGATCCAGGGACACATGGTCTCGCCTGGACCCAGGGGTGTGTGGGCTCTCCCAGACCCAGGGGCGCTTGGCCTCGCCCGGGCACGGGATCCAGCGTCATCCGGGTCCAGGGGCACTTGGCCTCACCCGGACCCGGAGTCCGGCCTCACCTGGACCCAGGGGCATGTGGCCTCACCTAGACCCAGGGACGTGAGGCCTCACTTATACCCAGAGGCGTGTGACCACACCCGAGCCCAGAGGCGCGCAACCCCGCCCGCACCGGGTCTCAGCGGAGCCCCGTCTTCCCGATCCCAATTCCTGCCGGTCAATCCCCCCTCAGCAATTCCCCTGGCCATCCTTCCAGAGCTCCAGTATGGCTGCTGCAGAACTCGTCGGGCGGCGGCTCGGCGAAGCTCCGGTGCGCCCTTTGCAGGGTGGTGGGCCGGTCTGGCGTCGCTGCGTTGGCCCTTGGGTCTGCATCGGTGGCCGGTCGCCGAGCATGCACACCTGGCCGCTTCCGGGGCGTTGAGATTCTTGACGGACTCGGAGGTCAGCAAGCGCGGAGTCTCCCACCCCATGTCTCATAGGGGCTCGTCTGTCCGTGCTTGGCTGCCAGTGGAGCCGTCCCCTCAGCCGGAGACCGCCGGGGGAACTGCGCCGAGCACGTTCCAGGCCGCTGTTGTATCGCCTGAGCCATAGTTCTTTTGTGTCGCCTGAGCCGTAGTTCTTAAAGTGTGGTCTTTGGGTCACCGGCATCAGCATCATCCCACATACCCCTCTTTTATTCTAGTTGTAGAGCATCTACTCAGCCAGCCCTATGGTGGTCTTGGATGGTGTCTGCTCTGCTCTCTTGTCGTAGTCTCAAAGTTGTTGTGGTAGGCAGCAATCAGGCTTCCGCCCTATGCCTCCATCTTGGTCCTCCTTTGTATAGTTAAGTCTTGATTGTTGTTGGTGTCACTGGGGGGCTCTCTTTGTCTATAAAGGAAGTGTTGCTGTGCAGGAGACACGTTTATGGGCCGGGTCTTGGTGCAGCAAAGCTTTGGCGCTCACTGAATATTCCCGTTGAATGTGTCCCTTATGCACGTGGTTGAAATCTAGTGTCATCTCCCACAGACCACTAGATGCCCTCGTTTCTGGGTCTCCAATGGGGTGTAGATCAGCTACTGCCTTAGGCACTCAGCAAGGATTACAGCAAAAACTGTAGTTTCTTCCTCCTGTCTGAGTGGCCCTGGAGCAGTCCGACTAGAACAGCAGTTCATCTGGTCCGCTGCCAGAGGGCAGGCCACCCACATGCATAAGCCATTGCTTGGGGCGCAGGTGTGCCTGCAAGACTTGCGGGGCAGGTCTTCCAAACGTGCGGGGCGGGTCCCAGGGCGGGGCGGGGTCTCAGGGCGCCAACAGGCCATGGTGCGGCGAGCCGCGATGGCTGTGAGTCTGGTCCTTCTGCCTTCCACGTATCTAAGTCCCCTCGTTCCGCACTCCAGCGCAGCAAACACTGATTGCTGGGCGCACCTCCGCAAGGGTCCTGCCTCTCCCCGCAGGCATCTGGGTCTCCCGTGGTTCGCCAGAAGATGGATTTCAGGGTGATGGAGAGCTAATCTCCCCTAGGTTTGGAACAAAAGCCTCTTTCCCCCGCCACCAGCCAGACCCACGCGCCTCCACACCTCATCCCCTCCGATTTCGCTGGGTGCGAGGCAACAGAACAGCCTTTAACCTCCGCCGCCATCTTTTTCAAACTTCCCAATTTGTACTTCTTAATCCCTTCATTTCAGTCAACTCTACTGAGGTCTAGCGCCGCCGGGAGGTGCACGGAAAGGGCGCCCGGGCCTCCGTCCGGTGCGCGGTGCGCGCATCCCGCGGAACCAGGCGCGCGAGGGCCGCGCGGCGGGGACGGGCGCTGGGCGGCCGCCGCGCTCCAGGCACCGCCATCGCCGCGTTCCGGGCGTCGCCGCCGCGGCGTCCCCCCAATTTGTACTTCTTAATCCCTTGAATTCAGTCAACTCTACTGAAGTCTAGCGCCGCCGGGAGGTGCACGGAGAGGGCGCCCGGGCCTCCGTCCGGTGTGCGGAGCGCACGGACCGCGGCACCAGGTGCGCGGGGGGCTGCGCGGCGGGGACGGGTGCTGGGAGGCCGCCGGGCTCCGGGCGCCGCCGCTGCGGCGGCGTCCCCAGCGTCCCGGGCCGTGCAGCCTGCGGGGGCGGCGGAGTTGCGAAAGTGAGTGAGTTTCCCAGGGTTTCGCCCGGAATGGGGTTCAGTGCAATCGGAGCCAGCGCTCAGCGCACTCCGGAGCCTTTATCTCCTTCCTGCCAGTGAACGCCGGCCAGGTCATCAGCCGCCCCTTCCTCTCCGGTTCCATCCTCCCCGCAGGCGCATGTGCTCGTGTCTCCGCCCGTTTCTCCATACCTCAGGCTTTTACGGCTTCCCCGACTGTCCCCGTGGCCTTCTCCTTCCCCCCAGCTGTGGGCATTTCAGTCCATCAACTTTCCTGTGGTTCTGGACGATGTCCGTTCTGACCTCTAGTTGTATTTTTGAAATTGTTGTGCCCGGCTGCAGGTTAGGTGTTTAACCTATGGCGCCATCTTGGTTCCTCCCCAAATAATCTAGATAATTTTCTTAATGCCAATACACATTTACCAAATACCTCCAGTGAGAGAGGCACAAGTGTAAAAACCCCAAGAAGGCCCAGCCCCATCTGTAAAGACTTGGTAAACTAAGCACCTCCTGATGACACTTTTAACTTTAGTGTTGAATCCTTTTCTCCCCTCTCCCTTTTATTATCACCCTGTGGGCAAGTCTAGATTCTGGGGTCAAGGGCACAATGGTTCCGGATTTTGGTGAATTGGTGAAGGTGGTGTATTTAATCAGAGGCTGTTTCCAGAGAGAGAGAGAAAGGGAGAGGGGTGGAGGGGGAGATAGATCTGTTCTTTGGAATCACTTAGAGGAGAACTATAATCTAGAAAATTAAAAGCATCAGCAACATTTGCAGTTGTGAACATCAAGGTCAGGAGGGAGGAAAAAAAAAAAGTCCAAGAGGGCATACTTGTCACTGATTTCAAAGGAGCTAATTCTTAGGGTTATTAGCTGCCTCAATTTACAACGCTATATACTCTTGAACACCAAATACTCATTATCAGAAATTAAAGAAGCGTGGTGCTTCTTTAATTTGAATTATATTTTAGATAATAGATTTTGGAACATGCATCATATTAGAATTGACCTGACCTTAGAACTAATAAAGGTTCCCAGAAGGCATGGAATCTCTGTTATAATACCTATATTCAAGTCTATGAGAAAAGCCAGGAAAAACTCCTTTGTTTTATTTTTGCACCATGGTGCCCAGAGATAGGCAAAATTGTTAGGTAGGTAAAGCCTGGCTTTGGAATCTATAGTCTCTACTCTCCTTGGACTCTGTGTCCAAAAGATCTTAACCACTCACTCTATTTTAATATTTCCTTAGAAAGAAACAGAAGCATCCTGTCTTAAAAGATGAACAATGGCTTAGTGGGCTTACAGGAAGTCAGAGAAAAATGTTCTAATGGCAGATTTTTAGGTTTCTGCTGTCTATATGGGTGGTATGGGAGTTGGATGGTTACATCATGAGTCCATGGTAAGGCTTTCTCATTGCAATTATTCTAGCTGGTCTCTAATCCTGCTCTTCAGTTATTCCAAGCCAACCTACACATAAATGCTAGGGGAAAAAAAAGGTTCATTAAATACGTTTTTTGTCACAACAATTCTCAAATCAAGAGTGACTTCCCATTATATACTGTCACTATCATAGACACACATCCGTCTGGTATCCATAGTCCTTCACTGACCCTGGAATTCTCCTTCCTCTGTCAGTGACCTTCTGCTGCTTCCATTTTTAATCCTAACAAAGACATTTCTCATGTTCTCCTGGACTTTCTTTTTCATCCAAACAAATTATTGTCATGTCTCAGACTTGCTTATCATGAGTTCTGTGCTTCAGCCCTTGACAGTTCACTTCCAAAATGCCATTTTTCCCCTGTTCCAGCAGGCCACATATCTTTGCTCAAAAGAATGTGTCTAAGAGTCCACTTCCCAGCCTAACATATTCTGATTACATCTCTGGAGAAAGAGACTCACTGGTCATTGTTAATAATTTTTTTAGAGGTATTTCCTGGCAGAAAAAAAATTTACTTTGTCTAAATTAAAGCCCTTACTTTATGGTTTAAACCCATGTGCTTTCTTTTTTCTTATTTTGTTTTCTTAGAATATGAAAAAATCTTGTCACTTCCTTCCATTTAAGAGTTCTTCATAAATTTGAAACTTGTTATAAAATTGCCCTTTAACCTATTCTTTCAGCTAAATATTGTCAGTTTTTTTCACCCCTTTCTTATTGGACATCTTTTATAAACTTTTGATTATTACCTGCAACTTTTCCTTTATATCAAATTCAGACAGAAATATCATATTTTATCAATTCTAAAAGGCACCTTTTATCTCACATTTTAACATATCAAATTTCAACATCTAATAGGATGGCATTTTACAATTATTAATGGCAATACTTTTTTTTTCTTAGTGATAATTAAAATGAAGCTGTATCTTGAATGATTAAAAAAGGCAAGGGGAATTAGTCAAGATTAAAGGAAATTGAAGAGAGATGACAACCAAATGCAATGTGTAATTTTTTTATGAGCTCTTGGATTGAAAAAAATCAAGATCAATTAAAGTTTAATTAATTAAAAATTGGCTTTATTGAGGTATAATTAATAACTAAAATTGTAATATATTTAAAGTGTAAAATGTGATGATTTGATATATGTATAAATGTGAAAGGATTCCCACTGTCTAATTATTATATTCATCTCACATATTTACTTTTTTTTTTGCTGAGAACATGTTTTACTCTCTTAGCAAACTTCAATTATACAATACAGTATTTTCAACCCTAGTCCCATGTTGTGCATTAGATCCTCAGATCTTATTCATTTTATAATTGAACCCTTTTATCAGCTTTGCCCTTAATAACCTCCTCCCCCCAGTGTTTTGGTAACTACCATTCTACTCTCTATCTGTTGTTTCTGTGTGTTCAACTTTTTATTTTTTAAGATTCCACATGTAAATGATACCATGCAGTATTTATCTTTCTCTGTTCGGCTTCCTTCACTTAGCATAATGCTCTCCAGTTTTGCCCATGTTGTCACAAATGGCAGACTCCTTTTTAAAGACTAAATGATATTCCATTTTATATATATATATAGTGATATATATATATTTATATATATATACATATATCTCAGATTTTCCTTATTTATTATTCAGTCAGTGGATACTTAGGTTGTTTCCATATCTTGGCTATTATGAATAATGCTATAATGATATAAGAGTGTAGATATCTCTTAGAGATACTGGTTTTAATATGTTTTTAAAAATTTATTTTAGAGAGAGATGAAGGAAGAGGGAGAGATAGTGCCTCCTGCATGCCCCCTACTGAGGATCAAGCCTGCCACCCGGCATGTGCCCTGACCAGGATTTGAACTGGCGACCTCTTGGTGCATGGGACAATGCTCAACCAACTGAGCTACACTGGTTGGACAGAAATATTGGTTTTGTTTTCTTCAGATATATATCCAGAAATGGGATGGCTGGATCATATGGTAGTTCTGTTTTTAATTTCTTGAGGAACCAACATACTGTTGTCCATAGTGGCTGCATCAATTTTCATTCCCACCAACAATACATAAGGCTTCCTTTTCTCTGTATCCTCTCTAATACTTGTTATCTATTATCTTTTGATGATAGGTATTCTAATAAATAGAGATGATGTTATAGTTGTGAGGTGAAATCTTTCAAGATATTTTTTGGTTTTCCTTTTTATTTCTTCTACTAGTAGCCCGTTTGCACGAAGATTCGTGCAATAGACCTTCATTCACCTGGCTGCCTGCACCAGTTTTCTGCCGGCACCGGGGACCCAGGCCTTGGCTGTGGCCACCGCCTTCTGCCTTCTTTCAGGGTAGGGGCTTGGCCCCGGGCGGTGGCCTTGGGCTCGGCCGAACCCAGCGTCCCTGCTACCGATCGCAGGAGCCAACCCCCAGTGGTTTCCTGCAATTGGCGCAGGCTCCCCGCTGGTGCCCAAGGCCGGGAAAGGGCGGCTTTCCCGGCCTTGGGCTAGGCCGCACCCCAGCGTCCCTGCAACGGTTTCCTGGTGGGCGTGGTTGGTGGGCGTGGCTTGGTTGGTGGGCGTGGCTTGGGCATAGCAAAGGTGCGGTCAATTTGCATATTTGTCTATTATAAGGTAAGATGGTTCATTGATTGTTCAGGGACATGTTGAATCTCCCACATATTTGTGAATATTCCAGTTTTCTTCTTGTAATTGATTACTAGTTTCATACCATTGTGGTTAGTAAAGGTACTTGGTATGATTTCATTCTTAATAAATTTATTAAGACTCATTTTGTGGCCTAACATATAATCTATACTAGGGACTATTTCATGTGTGCTTGAAAAGAAAGTATATTCTGCTGTTCTTGGATAGAATGTTCTATATATATCTGTTAGGTTCATCTGATTTAAGGTATAGTTTAAATCCAGTGGGTCCTTATTGATTTTCTGTCTGGATGATCTATTTATTCTTGAAAGTGGGGTATTGAAGTCTGCTACTATTATTCTATTGCTATTTATTTTTCCCTCCAGATGCGTTAATATTTGCTTTATATATTAGTTGCTCTAATGTTGTGTGCATAAATATTTACATTTGTTATATCCTCTTGATGAATTGACCCCTTTGTCATTATATGATGACTTTCTTTGTCTCCTCTTACACTTTCTGACTTTAATTCTGTTTTGTCTGATAAAAGAATAGCTACTCCTTATTTTTGGTTTTCATTTACATGAAATACCTTTTTCTATCCCTTAACTTTCATTATATGTGTGTACTAAAAGCTAAAGTAAGTCTCTTCTAGGCAGCATAGTTTTTTAAAAATTCATTTAGTCACTTTACAATTTTGATTGTAGTATTTAGTCAATTTACATTTAAAGTAATTATTAATAGGTAAGTACTTACTATTGCCATTTTGTTAATTGCTTTCTGGCTTTTTTTTTTTTTTTAGTTCCTTTACTGCTCTCTTCCTTTGTGATTTGATGATTTTCTATGGAGTATACTTTGACCCATTCTCTTGGTCTTTTGTGTATCTACCACAGGGTTTTGCTTAATGGTTTCCATGAGGCTTACTTAAAAATATTATATTGATTATAGTTTATTTTAAGCTGATAACAACTTAACCTCGAATCCATACAAAAGCTCTACATTTTTATACCTCTATTTTGTTTTTGATATCATAGTTTTAATTTTTAACTCCTCACTTGAGGGTATGCTTTTATTGATTTTTAGAGAGAGAAGAAGGGAGAGAGAGAGGAGAGAGGAGAGAGAGAGAGGAGGAGGAGGAAGAGGAGGAGGAGGAGGAGGAGGAGGAGGAGGAGGAGGAGGAGAAGAAGAAGAAGAAGAAGAAGAAGAAGAAGAAGAAGAAGAAGAAGAAGAAGAAGAAGACGACGACGACGACTCAGTAATTCTATGGGATCAGGATCCCACCCTTATGACCTTATTTAATCTTAATTACCTCCTTAGAGGCCTTGTCTACAAATACCATCACATTAGGGGTTAAGGCTTCAACATATGAATTTTTTGAGGGAATACCATTCAGTCCATAGTATTTCCTATTCTCACTACTACCCAATCAGCCCCCTCCCCAAGAGCTCAGCACCCTGCTCCTAGAGAACTTGCTTTACAAAAGATCTCTAATCCAAAGGAATTACTAAAGGTGAAGTTTTTGCTATCAGTAGGAAAGAGGGTAGAATGAGGGTGGAAATAGAGAATTGGGAGGGAAAATGAGAAAACCATGCTTTCTGGGCAACTTTGTATTTTAACTATAATAATGGCTGAGTCTTCGTCTTTTCAACCAACTTTATAACCAATTCCTGGAATCTGGAATCAGCATTCATTAAAGTTTGTTTTAAATTACTGACTTTCTCCTTTTGACTAGCTCTTGGCCACTTATTGGAACTATTTTTCTTTTTCCTTGAAGAATTCTCTCATTAAAACAGTTTCTGAGCTCAGCCTTTTAGGGCACATCATAGATAGGAAAGCCTCACTCTGTATGTTTGGATATTTTTGTATTGGCCCCATTTCTTCTCTGGTTTCCTACTCTATGGGAGCTCAGAGCTCCCACTGACTTCAAAGGGATCTCAGGTAAAATAAGAAATAGTCTCACAGAAATTTCCCAAAGATATTTTGAGTTTTTAAAAATGCATTGGTATATTTTAAAAAGATATGAACATTAGTCCTAGAAAATGAATGGAGATTATGAGTACCAGTCAGACATAGTCAGGAAATTCTCTTTGATAGTAGAAAAAAGCTCTTATAAATTCATAATACTTGGCAAATGCATTCATCCTTCTGAGGAGAAAATTTTAGGTTCTATTGTGATTTCAAAAGCATAAAATTAGAATTCTTTATTTGTTTCTTCTTATTTTACCTTTTCCCCATCATCATTTAATCCCCCTATAGCCTCCTCCACCTCTACCTATCCTCCTACCCCCTGTAATCACCACACTGTCCATTGCAGCATTATTTACAATAGTCAAGTTTTAGAAGCAGCCCAAGTGTCCATCAGTAGATGAGTGGATCAAAGAGCTATGGTATATTTACACAATTGAATAGTCAGCTGCAAAAAAGAAAATTTTACCCTTTAGGACAGTATGGATGGACCTGGAGAACATTATGCTAAATGAAATAAAGGTAGAATTCTTTAAATCAAATTTTTACTTTACAGGTATCAAATATATTCCACACTATATTCATAGAGGGCATATAAAAATTATAAACTATTTTGAGAAAGATATATAGTACATACAATTTAAAGTAGATATTTTCTGAATTTTTGTAAACTTCCCATATTTCTTAGGAATAGTTGTTTTAAATTTCAAGTAGGATCTAGACAGGGACTAGTTATGTTTGTATTTTTGTTTCACAGGTTGGAGAATATCACACATCTATGTAAGTCTCACACAGATCCCTTCAGAAAAAAGGCAAGTGTAAAGATAAGACAGGAGCTAGAAATAGGGTCAGCAAGGCTCTGGAGATCGACTATTTCAGTCTCATTTTATTGACCTGAGAAATCTTTCTAGTGCTTTTTTCCCCCTTCTGTTTTCTCCACTGGACTTTCCCTCCCAGCTGGCTAGCTAGTTTCAACACCATGCCTGACATGTCCAGTTTAATAGACTTTTTTCCATGATTTCCAGCATTTTCATTTCCTCCACTGGAGCAGCAACCCTGCAGAACTGGGCAGATGGGTGTCCTGAATGTTCTTCTCAATGCAAAGATAACACAATAGATGAAATTGAAAGTAGAAATGATGAAGAAAGCCCAGGATTCCAGTCTATAGAAAGAACGTTGTGACCATGATAAAGAAATAACACAGAACTCAAAGAAAGAAAGAAAGAAATGGATTCTCTGATTAGGAAGTGCAAAGATCTTTCTTTGGTCAAAGAGGTCCATCATTTCTCTCATGCTCCAGATTTGGCAGTCTTTTCATTGTTCATATGTTCATTCACACAGAATGACCACTGACACCTTGCCAAAGCTCAAGGTCCATCAGCCTTCTGGGTTCCTTGTTTGCACTTTCCTGATAGTGTAGACAATGGATAGAGCTTCCAGCACACCACCATCCCACCCTCAGAGGAAAGGACTAAGGTGGTTTGTTTAATGATTAACTAACTAGTCCTTAATGCCTTTCATTTTCATGAACCCATGACCATAGGTTCATTGACAAAGGAAACATTTAATTGAGCTCTTGAATTAGCATGTAGATACTAGCATTCTCACTGCCAGATATAGCTTCATTGGCATATTATGAAACAGTATTTCATTGGGAAGATATAGCATCTTTTAAAGGAAAGGATAAATACCTTCTTCCCTAAGTTTAATGGACAGCATGATCGTCATGCTTTCTGTAGATCTATTTATTCACTAATTTTCCTTCTTTTCAGGTATAATATATTCTGGTTGGCAGTTTGATTTAATTGAACATGTGGTAACTTACTGAATTAAGCACTTTAATTAGGTAATTATTTTGTTATAAGAATTGGTGTTCAGCTTGCTGGAGAGAGGTAATTTTCTGTTTATCTTAAATTAAAAATAGAACCTGGATTCTTTTCTTTTATAACAAAGTGGAATAAAAATGATCAGATACAGAATTAGGGTGAGTTTGAGCTGTAGAATGAAGAAAAATAACCTTGGCTTAGATATTGGTAAGACAGCATGTTTTTGAAAAATGAAGGCAGAATTAGAGTTAGTACTGCCACTGGGTAGTTATCACTTTTAATCAGAGTGATTATTTGTCCCTCCCTCAGTTTTCCTCTATAAATGGAGGATTTTTTTAGACCCTATGTAAGAAAATAATCGCTGGAAAAATAGAACATAAAGAAATACCCATCTCTTTATTGATGTTGGTGGATCTAGGGAATCTTTTTTTCTTCAAGCAGTTTAATTAATTATTGCCCTCTTTGAAAAATTTTTGTAACAGCTAGTCATTTGTTAACTTCAGAAAGGGACTTTGTCTTAAAGAAAAGGCTCAGGCTCTGAAAATATTGCCTGAGACCAATCATCTAGGATAAAAGCTATCCTCTAATTCCCACGTACTTGTAAGATTCAACCTTATTGTCTTTTTGTTGGTTGGCAGGAATGATTGTAAATAATCTAATGATACTTCAGATCAGACAAACAAATAATTAGAGTTGACATTGGAAAAGCCAACAAGACCCTAATTAATTGATTTGCTAATAGCTATTCTCCATTTACAGACATTAGCCCAAATTGAGTTTTAAGCTGTGACAAGGGCCACAAGATGAACATTTTCTTTCTCTAAATTCCTGATTACCCACCAGCATCCCAGTCTCACCATCAACTAGTCTTTGGAGGCTTTTGTTTGCTAAAGGATTGAGGCTTATTCCAAATAGCTATCATCTGAAATGTAATATTCATATATAAGCTCTTTTTGGAATAGCCAGTCAATATAGTAATTACATTTTGCTTTATGATTTTTTTTAGCTTTACCTTTTCATCAAGAAATACAGAACAAAGGAAACAGTTCTCATTAAACAAATGATGTTGCAAGTGAAGCCTTCCTTAGTGGATGATAAGAATAATGGCATTTCTGTTCCAGGAACCCCAGGGCCAGAGAAGGGCTGTGTTCCAGTCACCACTGCGCAACAAACCATCCTGAAGCCCAATGGCACAAAATAACAAGCATTTTATTATCTGTAACAACTTTATGGGTTGAATGGGCTCAGCTGGGGCCATTTGTCTGTTTCTCATGATGTTACGTGGGCTGCCGCCATCTGGGACTCGACTGGGCTGGAACATCCAAGTTGGTGCACTTACATGGCTGGCAACAGGGTGCTGCCCTTCTGCTGGGAGCTCAGCAGTTGACAGGAGCACCTCAGTGTTCTCTAAGCCACATTCTATTAGAGTGATTCACAGGGCCAGTCCAGACTCAGTGTGGTTATACGAGGATATACCAAGAGGGATGATGGCACCATCTTTAGAGACTAGCTATCACAGACGTCTAGAGTGGAAACAAAGGTGACATTTCATTAAAGTGTTCCTGAAAAAGCTCTATCTTGCCCTCTTTCTGTGGCCAGCTTTGTTGGTTATTACTGAGGATGGACTCAGGAGTGGGTATTCAGGGCTCTCTCTCTAAGAGGAATTGATTTGAGGTAAAAGCTGTCCCAAGATGAAGCAACACTACCACTCGATTAATTTTCTTATATACTAAGCAGAGCCAAAAGGTGACAACCTGCACTCTCTTTGTTTAAGAAGGTTTTTCAAGATATTTCTCCTTTTTTTTTTTCCCTGCTGCTGTAGTTGTGATGGTTGAGCACAAATTTTGGAGTTACTAGTAAGTTTCTTGGGTTTGAATTTCAGCTCCTTCAATTACTACTACCTGTGTGAATCTGAGCAAGGGACTGGTACTTGTGGGCCTCAGTTTCCTCATCTTTTTGATAGGGTATTTATTCTACTGCATAGATTGTGAGAATTGAGATAACACATGTAAAGTGCTTTGCACAGTGCCTGGAACACAGAGAGTGCTCCGAAGTTGTAGCTACTGTTCTTATGTAATAAGGAATAGATGAGAGAACCTAAGTACCAAGCAGTTGAGCATAAAGTCACAGGATGCTGAACAGTTAAGATAGGAGGAGATCTTCTAAGCCAAATATCTTTGAGTTAAGAGCAAATGTCACTGGATCTCCTATATCTTTTCTTATGCTTATGCTACATTTTATGCCCTCTGCTGCAGATTCATGTGATGAGTGTTGTTTTGGTGTTGATAGGGGGCTGGGACTGGGTGGAGACTGGGCAGCAGTGAATGGAAGCAGACCAGGAACACAAATGTCACCTGGACATTATGATATCATAAACTCTTGAATAGTGTGACCCTGTGGTTTTTGTATTCTTTTATATTATTCCATAACTCCCACAAAGGAAAGATTTTGTATTTGCTATGAGATACTTATTAAAAATGGATGGCGGTGATTTGCATGAGTTACACCACCTGGAAGAACAAACTTTCATATTGCACTTTCTCCCATTTCCCACATTCATTTGCCACATACTGTGCCCTGACCTACTGGCTGGAAAAGGGATGCTTACCAAGGGTCACAGGGTAGGGAAATCTCCTTTTCTCTGGCCTCATTGTTTTCACGTGCAGGGACTCAGAGTAACCCTTGTGGCTTCTTTCTCACCCATTATTTCTTGTGAGTTTCCTGAGGTACATCCACTGGTCCAAGTAGATAATGTAAAATTTGTCCCGAAGTTTCAGGGACTAAAAGTTTAGTCTACAGTCCCCAAGCCATTTATGCTTTCCTGTTAATGTCACCAGACATTTTTCCTTGCTAGTAGTCTTCACAACGACGCTATACATGTGGGTATATGCATTTATATCTATCCTATCTAATAAAAGGGTAATATGCAAATTAACCATCACTCCGCGACAAAATGGCGGTGCTAATGGCCACAAGATGGCGGTGCCCAGTCCTCTTAGCTCCGAGCCCCAGCGGAGTCCCCAAGTCTGCCCAGCAGTGGCAGTCCAGGGTGTCTAGCTGGGAGGTGCCCGCCCCACACACAGCAATCCCTGCCCAGTGTCGGCAGTCCGGGGTGTCCGGCTGGTCGCCTCCGAGCCACGCGCGATCCGGGGCAAAGCGGGCCACGGGGCTTGGGGCCGGGGTGTCAGGCCGGCAGTGACCTGCCCCTGAGCCATGCACGATCGGGGCCCGGGCATCGCAGTGCACCCCCAATGCGCAATCTTCAGGCCAGGGAAGGCACCCACCGGGCTATCCGCAGCCAGGTTGAGATGGCAGCCTGGGCAGGTGTCTCAGCCTGGCTGGGCTGAGATGGCAGCCTTGGGCTGGGGTCTCAGCCTGGCCAGGGCCCGAACCCCTCCAGCGGTGGCAGCCTGGGGTCTCAACCATTGAGTCACACCAGCCAGGCAGATATGGAGGAATCTTAAATATTTCTTTTTTTATAATATATATTTTATTGATTTTTTTACAGAGAGGAAGGGAAAGGGATAGAGAGCTAGAAACATCTATGAGAAAGAAACATCTATCAACTGCCTCCTGCAAACTCCCGACTGGGTATGTGCCCCCAACCAAGGTACATGCCCTTGACCAGAATCGAACCTAGGACCCTTGAATCTGCAGGCCAATGCTCCATCCACTGAGCCAAACCAGTTAGGACTGTCCAATATGCTAAAGAAAAACACTATCTAATAAAGAGGGAATATGCAAGGGAGGGCATTTGGGGGTGACCAGGGTGTCAGGGGAGGGCAGTTAGGCATCGATTGGGCTGGCAGGGGAGTGGTTAGCGGGTGATCAGGCTGGCAGGCAGAGTGGTTAGGAGCAATCAGGAAGGCGAGTAGTTGGGAACCAGCAGTCCTAGATTGTGAAAGGGATGTCTGACTGCCTGTTTAGGCCCGATTCCATGGATCGGGCCTAAACAGGCAGTCAGACATCCCCCAAGGGGTCCCAGATTGGAGAGGGTGCAGGTTGGGCTGAGAGACACCCTTCCCCCCCATCCCACCCCCGTGCATGAATTGTGCACCGGGCCTCTAGTATATATATAAAAGGCTAAGTGACCGGCCGTATGTTCGATGTGCACTGGCGATTTAAAAGTAAACGTTGACTCACGCATGGGCAATACACATAAAGCTCTTGCTGGCGCCAATTGGACATGTGTGTTTCAATCTGTCATTGTCAATCATGAATTTGGTTGACACTTCTATTATAGAGGAAGGGCGAATAGCGATATTAAAATATTTCTTCTAATTAATTTCCTTTCGATATGCACGAATTCGTTCACTGGGCCACTAGTGTATATATAAAATTCCCTCTATTCTCCTTGTTCATCAAATCCTACTTTGTTAATTACTGTTGTTTCTGCTTGACTTTAATTAATCTTGTCCACAGATGACAAATTGGGGACCTTTAGAGCATATTTGTCAAATCAAAGTTCTTTACAAAGCCCAAAGTAAAGATTTTTTAAAAAGACTTTGAACAAGTATTTGGACATTAGAGTTGAGCAAGCACTTCCAAATCTGCTGAGAGTGATAATCACAACAAACAATAGGCTCATTGAGCTTGTGGAAGTCAAGCAGGTCTATACCAATTTCCAGGTGAAAAATGTAATATTAAAGGAATGTGTTGGCCTACTAAATATAGAAACCTATTTCTGACAATAGTCAATAACTGGAGCCTTACAAAAAGGCAGTTTCTCACAGGAAATTTCAAAAATGGTTAAAGAAAACATTCCTGAGCCTTTCCAAGTGGTGTAACTGGTAATCTGAGATGTAGAATGAATATTCCTTGTTGAACTGAAAATACAGAAGAAAACATACTCTGCTTTGCTCCCTGCTCACATTTCTCCCTCCCCACTTCTTACACACACACACACACACACACACACACACAGAATACACATGTGCATGTAGGGCCACATGATGCTTTTTAAAAGTTAGGTATGCATTTCTATGTATGAAAGTTTTAGAACAAAAATATTCTACCTGGCCATGGAAATAATTGCAAGATCTTTTAAAAAATATATTTTTATTGATTTCAGAGAGGGAGTGAGGGAAAGAGAGAAAAAACAATGACGAGAATCATCCATCAGCTGCCTCCCACATGCTTCCTACTGGGGATTGAGCCTGCAACCCAGGCATGTGCCCTGACTGAGAATTGACTTCCTGGTTCATAGGTTGATGTTCAACCACTGAGCCACACTGCCAGGCAGCAAGATCTTTTATTCTCAAACTTGTCACCTTCTCTTATCTGGCTTCCCATTTCAAACAACTCTTCCCCACCCTACAAATAAGTCCCGAACATCACATCAATGTTTTTTCATTGTCCAAGTAACTAATAATTATTTATTATTCTTGGCCATAAATATCACTAAACAAAGTTGGCGAATTCTCTCAAAGATCAGGTCCATCTTGACATCTTTATTTTAGGTCTACAGTAAACACAGGTGATGGGCCAACAAGACTTGGGTGGGTGTAGCTGGGAGACAAGCAGTCTTTTCAACACCGTTCATTTATAGCCTCCATTATTATTTTTCTCATATAATGAATCAGATCATACTCTTTCTCATTAGCTAGCCCTCTCAATGGCTTGGCCTACTTCAAATGGATTGCAAGCTGCAGATCATGCATGCTCAAATATCTCATCAATTTCACATAATTCTCCAAATTGAGAATCTTGTACTTTCATTGCATCCTCAAAAAAACAATTTCCTAATGACTCATTAAAATAATGCCATTTGCTAGCCTTTAAAAAAGTCCCATTTTGCATGGTGTCATGCTATAATTAGTAATACAGCATCAGTGATTAAGCTGAATACCAATTTGAGGCATTTGCAGTCTTTACGGAGTTCAGTCACTAATGGGGTATGGCACTTTGATTGTTCTTTGATACCTGATGCTGCAGCAATATCTAGATCTGTGGGTTACCTTGAAATGTTGATTTCAGACTCTCGAAACCATGGCAACAGTTGGTTCAAATGAATCCCAGAGCTTTAAAAACTAAGATTTCTTTGTTGAATTTCTTTGCTTTTTTTAACCCCTTGATTCACAAAACTTATGAGAAAATAGTGACAGATTTTGTATAAATGTGGTATTCACTCACTGTTCTATTATAAAGGGCAGAACACAGGTATCATGATCTTACCATCAGAAGAGAAAGGAAAACTAATGTGTGGGCCCCATAACGAGTGCATAAGGGCTCCATGGTAATATGGTAGCAAAATTGGAAAGAAAACAGTACAGTATTGGAATTCACCTGGTTGTCCAAGCTTAGAAATCACCCCTCCCATATCCACATGGACACCCAAATCCTCAAATTCTGTTGATGAAATATATTTTTTATTTCTCCCCTCCTCCTAATTCTCATTACCACTTCTCGAATCTAGGCAATAGTCTGTTAAGCCAGCTCCCCGACTCTCAATTGTGCAGTGGATGCCTGAGGGATCTTGTTACTTGAAAACCCGTGATGGATCTCCATCACCTTCAGAATAAAATCTAACTTTTTGACATAAATTCAAGATTGTTTACTCTAGAAACTAGCCCAGTCTAATTTTTTAAGCTTTGCTCTATTCAGTTTTCCTCATGTACCCCCAATTTTAGACATGCCTGACTACGGGTTTTCCCTAAACAGAGCTTGCCATTTCTTTTCTTTCTGACTTTGTTTTTACTGTTCTCTTCTAGGATATACCCTTTCCTCACTTGGTCTGTCTTATATCTATCAAGATAATCTTCATGTTTCAGTTCATATGTCCCCTCCTTTCTCAGTTTCTCTGACATCCTGCCCCCTTCCTCTATTTCCCAACAAACTGCAAGCCATAGGGTTAGGGTTAGGGTTAGTATTACATCCATATCTTATGTCATATTAATTAATGTACATCTTTATTTTCCTGCTGCATTTTGAACACTTTCAAGGCCAGAAACTTGGCACATTTAGCTCTTTATTCACAGCATTTAGCACAGTGTTTGTCAAATGACAAAATTCTGGTGTTTTTTGAGATGAATTGTCACTAAAACCAATTCTATAGCCGTTGCTCATTGAAACAGCTCAAGACAAAATGTCGAAGAAATAAACACTTTTTTTCATTTTCTTTTTTCTTATTATCAGACCCAACCCTTCTTATCACTCTAGTTCCAACATTGTATTTCATCAGCATATAGAGAATCCCCACAGTTGCACCTCCTATAGGACTGTCTCACAGTGTGTACACAATCTGAACAAATGCCAAAGGAGGGGTGCCCAGCCCAAAGATTAGGAAAGCATACAAAGGACAAATCCAGATTGATGTTCTGATGCTGGATTGGATGAAACCTCTCATTGTCCTCCTCATCACCTCTCCTCCCCTCCTGTCTAATGTGCTGGACAAAATCTTACCTCACAGACTGTTACACTCAACGACTCTCTCAGACCCTATGAAGAGTCCTTTCCCTTCTCTCTTTTGGAGAAGACTTCTTTTATTTTTCTTTATTTTCCTTCAAAATTTCTGGTGCCTCATGGAAAATAGGTAAGTTGATATGATCACTTGAGAACAGCAGGTAGTCATGGTCCATTACCCGTAACCTGATCTTCAACAGCATCTGAAAATAGAAGAGATTAAACTGCAGGACTACCTTTTCTATCCTCCTTGAGAACCTGCCTATATATACAGTACCTCATAAATAACGTCAGTCATTTCACCCTGAAATCCCCAAAGCTATATTGTCTCATCCCTGGGGTCAGAAAGTTGTCTAGCAGAAGCTGAAACTTCATCTCAGACTGTTCTCTGTTTATTTATTTATTATTATTATTATTATTATTATTATTATTATTATTTTTAATGGCTGTTTGACAAAAGGAGGCCAGAGAATAGTAGACAAAGTGAATTCTGTTTTTGACTGGGGCAGGGCAGTAGTAGTACAGATGCTTCACATGGTTTGTGCTTTCCTATCCTCTGTCTTGTCTCTAAGCTTCTTTAACTTTTAAAGCCATCTTGTTCTACTCCTAGTGTTATCTTTACTGCTCATGAGTTGCATCATATTTAAACATTTCTTAGTAAATTTTTGAATCATTCATTCACTCATTTATTTCAACAAAATTTAATTGAACACCCACTGTATTAATCAGGGTAAGTAATGCTAATTACAGAACAAAAATCTCAGTAGCTTAGCACAGGGGTTTGTTTATTGTTCATCTAAGTCCAGTGTGAATGTTCCTGCTGAGACTGCTCACCTTATAAGCGTGACCCAGGGATTTGATCTCTTCCATCTTTGGCACTACCATATTCAGAGATATAAGATTTCTTTGCTTCTATCCACAGGGATACAGAAATAACCTTTGAAAGATAGTTTGGGCTGCATTATAGCTAGGTTTGGTAATGCTGTATCTGTCTTACACAAACTCATGTTCTATTAGATGGAACTCGATCACATGATAACATGTTCTAGGCTGGGAGTGGGTAGAAGCAAGAGTGATGTGGGAAATGTATTTTATTTTCTTAAATTTTTTATTTTTGTTTAAAGTATTACATATAGTATTACATATGTCTCCTTTTCCCCCCATTGACCTCCCCCCATCAACCCCTACCCCCCAACACATGCCCTCGCTTCCCTAGTGTCTGTGTCTATTGGTTATGCTTATATGCATGCATACAAGTCCTTTGGTCTCTTACACTCTCTCTGCCTGCCTTCCCACTGAAGTTTGACAGTCTGTTTGATGCTTCTATCTCTGTATCTATTTTTGTTCATTAGTTTAGGTTGTTCATTATATTCCACAAATGAGTGAGATCATGTGATATTTATCTTTCTCTGACTGGCTTATTTCACTTAGCATAATGCTCTCCAATTTCATCTATGCTGTTGCAAATGATAAGAATTCCTTCTTTTTTACAGCAGCGTAGTATTCCATTGGGTAGAGGTACCCGTTTTCTAATCCAATCATCTGCTGATGGGCACTTTGGCTGTTTCCAAATCTTATCTATGGTTAATTGTGCTGCTATGAACATAGGGGTGCATATATCCTTTCTGATTGGGGTTTCTGTTTCTTGGGATATATTCCTAGAAGTGGGATTACTGGGTCAAATGGAAGTTCCATTTTTAATTTTTTGAGAAAATGCCATACTGTTCTCCACAGTGGCTGCACCAGTCTGCATTCCCACCAGAAGTGCAAAAGGGTTCCTTTTTCTCCACATCCTTGCCAGCACTTGTCATTTGTTGATTTGCTGATGATAGCCATTCTGACAGGTGTGAGATGGTACCTCATTGTTGTTTTGATTTGCATCTCGGATGATTAGTGACTTCGAGAATGTTTTCATATGTTTCTTGGCCTTCTGTATGTCCTCTTTTGAAAAATGTCTATTTAGGTTCTTTTCCCATTTTTTGATTGGATTTTTGTCTTCCCTTTGTTAAGTTGTATGAGTTCCCTATAAATTTTGGAGATTAAACCTTTATCGGAGATAACATTTGTGAATATATTCTCCCATGCAGTGGGCTTTCTTGTTGTTTTATTGGTGGTTTCTTTTGCTGTGCAGAAGCTTTTTATTTGGATGTAGTCTCATTTGTTTATTTTCTTCTTAGTTTCCATTGTCCTAGGAGTTGTGCCAGTAAAGATATTGCTATGACAAATGTCTGCTATTTTGCTGTCTATGGCTTCTTCTAAGATTTTTATGGTTTCCCATCTTACGTTTAAGTCCTTTATCCATTTTGAGTTTTTTTGTGTGTGTACTATATGGTGTAAGTTGGTGGTCTAGTTTCATTTTTTGCATGTATCTGTCCAATTTCCCCAACACCATTTATTGAAGAGACTGTCTTGACTGCATTGTATGCTCTTGCCTTCTTTGTCAAATATTAATTGAGCATAATGGCTTGGGTCAATTTCTGGGTTCTCTGTTCTGTTCTGTTGGTCTATATGTCTGTTCTTGTGCCAGTACCAGGCATTTTTGAGAACAGTGGCTTTGTAGTATAGCTTGATATCTGGAATTGTGATCCTTCCAACATTATTCTTCTTTCTCAAGATTGCTGCAGCTTTTTGGGATCTTTTTTTATTCCATATGAATTTTTGGAGAGTTTGTTTTAGGTCTTCAAAATATGCTGTTGGTATTTTAATGGGGAGTGCATTGAATCTATAGATTCCTTTGGGTAGTATGGACATTTTAATGATGTTTATTCTACCAATCCATGAACATGGTATATTCTTTCATTTGTTTATTTATTCCTCTATCTCTTTTTTCAGGGTCCTGTAATTTTCTGAGTATAGGTCCTTTACCTCCTTGGTTAAATTTATTCCTAGGTATTTTAATTTTTTTGTTGCAGTGGTAAATGTTATTTTAGTTTCAATTTCTATGTGTTCATTATTGGTGTATAAAAAACCCCCATAGATTTCTGGGTATTAATTTTGTATCCTGTTACATTGCCAAATTCATTTATTAGTTCTACTAGAGAGTATTTAGGGTTTTCTATGTATAGTATCATGTCATCTGCGAATAATGTCAGTTTTACTTCTTCTTTTCCAATTTGGATGCCTTTTCTTTTTTTCTTTTTTTAAAATATATTTATTGATTTCAGAGAGGAAGGGAGAAGGAGAAAGAGAGAGAAACATCAATGATGAGAGAGAATCATTGATCGGCTGCCTCCTGCACAACCCCTACTGGGGATGGAGCCTGCAATCCAGGCATGTGCCCTTGACCGGAATCGAACCTGGGACCCTTCAGTCCACAGGCAGATGCTCTATCCACTGAGGCAAGCCGGCTAGGGCTGCCTTTCATTTCTTCTTCTTGTCTGATCGCCATGGCTAGCACTTCCAGTACTGTGTCAAACAGGAGTGGTGGAAGTGGGCATCCCTGTATTGTTCCTATTCTTAGGGGAAATGTTTTTAGTTTTTGTCCATTGAGCATGATGTTGGCTGAAGGTTTGTCATATAAGGCTGTTATTATGTTGAGGTATGATCCCTCTATTCCCACTTTGCTAAGAATTTTTATCAGAAAGGGATGTTGGATTTTGTCAAATGTCTTTTCTGCATCAATTGATATGATTATGTGATTTTTGTCTCTCAATTTGTTTATGTGATGTATCACATTTATTGATTTGTGGATATTGTACCATCCTTGCATCCCTGGAATAAATCCCACTTGGTCATGGTGTATGATATTTCTAATGTAATGCTGGATCTGCTAGAATTTTGTTGGGGATTTTAGCATCTGGTTTTGGGATTAGGGTAATGCTGGCTTCATAGGAAGAGCTTGGAAGTGTGCCTTCCTCTTGAATTTTTGGAATAATCTGAGAAGGATAGGTTTTAGTTCTTCTTCAAATGTTTGGTAAAACTCCCCTGTGAAGCCATCTGGTCCAGGGCTTTTGTTTGCTGGAAGAGTTTTAATTACTGCTTCAATTTCATTGGTAGTTATCAGACTATTCAGGTTTTTTGATTCTTCCTCCTGATTGAGTTTTGGAAGGTTGTATTTTTCTAGGAATATGTCCATTTTGTCAAGGTTGTCCAGTTTGTTGGAGTAGAGTTGTTTGTATTATTATTATTATTATTTATTATTATTATTTTTTATAATCCTTTGTATGTCTGTTGGGTTGGTTGTTCCTTCACCTCTTTCATTTCTGATTTTGTTTATTTGGGTCCTCTCTCTTTGCTTCTTGGTGAGCCTGACTAGAGGTTCATCAGTCTTGTTTATCCTCTCAAAGAACCAGCTCTTGGTTTTATTGATTTTTTGTATTGTTTTTTTGGTCTCTATGTCATTTATTTCTGCTCTGATCTTTATTTCCTTCCTTCTGCTTAATCTGGGCTTTTCTTGTTGCTCTCTTTCTAATTCTTTAAGTTGCAGGGTTAGATAATTTATTACCATTTCTTCTTCTTATTTTTTTAGGTAGGCCTGTAGAGCTATGAACTTCCCTCTCAGGACTGCTTTCAGTGTGTCCCATACATTTTGGATTGTTGTGTTTTCATTTTCATTTGTTTCCAGGATGCTTTTTATTTTTTCTTTGATCTCTTTGATGACCCAATCATTGTTTAATAGCATGCTATTTAGCCTCTAAATGTTTGATTTTTTTCATTGTAGTTGATTTCTAATTTTATGCCATTGTGATCTGAGAAGGTGCTTGATATGATTTCTATTTTATTGAATTTGATGAGACTTTGCCTGTGTCCTAATATGCGGTCTATCTTTGAAAATGTACCATGTGCACTTGAGAAGAATGTATATTCTGTAGCTTTGGGGTGAAATGTTCTGAAGATGTTAATTAAGTCCATCTGATCTAATGAGTCATTTAAGATTGATTTTTTGTTTAGAGGATTTATCCAGTGGTTTCAATGGGGTATTAAAGTCCCCTACTATGATTTTATTACTATAGATCTCTCCCTTGATATCTTCCAGGAGTTTTTTTTTAATGTATTTGGGTGTTCCTGAATTGGGTGCATATATGTTTACCAGAGTTATGTCCTCTTGTTGAATTGCTTCCTTTAGTATTATGAAGTGGCCTTCATTATCTCTTGTTATGTCCTTCACTTTGAGGTCTATTTTGTCAGATATAAGTATTGCTACCCTAGCTTTTTTCTCATTTCCATTTGCCTGAAAATTTTTTCCATCCCTTCACTATCAGTCTGTATGAGTCCTTTGCTCTAAGGTGGGTCTCTTGTAGACAGCAAATATATGGGTCATGTTTTCTTATCCATTCAGCTACCTTATGTCTTTTAATTAGAGTATTTAACCCATTTACATTTAAGGTTATTATTGATAGGTACTTGTTAGTTACCATTTTTATTCTTTATGCCTGTGTTCTTTCTTCCCTTTCTATTTCTTCTTTTTACAGCAGTCCCTTTAGCATTTCTTGCATTGCTGTCTTGGTGGTAATAAACTCCTTTAGCCCTTTTTTGTCTGTGAAGCTCCTGATTTCACCTTCAATTTTGACTGATAGCCTTGCTGGGTATAGTATTTTTGGATTCAGTCCCTTGCTTTGCATAGCTTTGTATATTTCATTCCATTACCTTCTGGCTTGATGTGTTTCTATTGAGAAATCAGTTGATAGCCTAATGGGAGATCTCCTGTAGGTAACTTTCTGTCTCTCTCTGGCAGCCTTTATGATTCTTACTTTGTTATTGACGTTTGCCAATTTAATTATGATGTGTCTTAGTGTTGGTCTTTTTGTGTTCGTCTTGTTTGAGACTCTATGTGCTTCTTGGACTTGTGTGGCTTTTTTCTTCGCAGCATCAGGGAAGTTTTCTGTCATTATTTCTTGAAACAGATTTTCTATTCCTTGCTCCGCTTCCTCTCCTTCTGGCACCCATATTATGTGGATGTTGTTTCGTTTTGTGTCATCCCAAAGCTCCCTTAGGCTCTCCTCCTGCTTTTTAAGTTTTCTTTCCAGTTGCTGCTGTGTTTGTATGTTTTTTTTCCTACCTTGTCTTCTAGCTCACTCAGTGGTCCTCAGCTTCTTCTAGTCTACTGTTGAATCCTTCCATTGTGTTCTTAATTGCAGCTATGTCATTCTTTATTTCCTCTTGATTCCTTTTCATGTTGGTGACATTCTCATTCAGCTCCTTATACTTCTCATTGTGTTGTGTGTATTTTTCATCCAGATGTTTGAGCATCCTTATAACCATTACTCTGAATTCTTTCTCTGACAAGTTACTTGCCTCCATCTCATTTAATTCCTTTTCTGGTGATTCTTCTTTTTCTTTCCTTTGGGAATTGTCTTTTTTGTCTCCCAAATTTTTTTTGCTGTAATGTTTTAATTGTTTCTATATCTTAGATCTAACTGCTTTGCTACCCAGGTTCTTTTGGGGGTGGTGCTATGCAGTTGGTGATATTTGGGACCCAGTGGTGCAGTCTCTTGGATCTCCTGGGCTTGGTGATCTAGTGGAGCCCCCTATTTGAGCTATTTGGGTTCTCCTGATGTAGTTGCATCTTGAATGTTAGTTTCTCATTTGTGGATGCAGTCCCGTCACAGATTAGCAATGTAACTCACCCCTGGCCTCATTGTGTAAGCTGTTGTGGATATGATTGTGGTTCCAGCTCTTCTGGAAAGGGTTGCCTGAGGTCTCACTGGTATGTGCTCACTGTGAATTCCTGAATTCCATTACCTTGGAGGAAGGGGTCCCGGGGCCTGAGGCTTAGGTACTGTGACTTTGGTCAGTGTTGTGTGACTATTGCTGGGGTAGCGTCACTCTGCAACTCACTATGAGGGTCCCTGAGCCTGTTACAGTGCGGGGGGGGCGGGGGGGAGAAAGCTGTCCCGTAGTCTGCAATTGAGGCAGTGGGATTCTAGCCAAGGTGATTTCCCTCTGTGAGTCAAAGGGGGTCCAGGAGCCAGAAGCTGGGGATGTGGGAGTCTCGGAGTCTGTGGCTGAGACAGTGTGACCTTGTCTGGGGAGGTGAGTCCTCAGTAACTCACCAAGGTGTCTAGAAGCAGGCAGCTGGGAGGGAGAAGTTGTGGATCCTGTTGAGGGAGCCCTGTGCCCTTGGTTGGAGAGTCACGCACCCAGTGGAAACTCACAGAGGGGCCCAGGAGCTGTCTGCTGGGGCTATGTGTTCATGGGACCAACATGCTTGAGTGGTGTGACGTGACTGCGGAGCCTGGATGCTGGCAGCTGCGGTGTGTGTGTGTGTGTGTGTGTGTGTGTGTGTATGTGTGCGCGCGCGCGCGCGCACGTGCAAGACCCAGCTTCTGCTGTGGGAGCCGTGCACCCTTGGTTGGGTATGCTTGTGTCTTGCAGCAGCTCACAGAGCATCTGGGAGCTGCCTGCTGGGGCGGCAGGCCAGGAGGGCTCTCATGCTGGAGCAGCGTGAGCACAGTGTCCAAAGGTCGGTAGCCAGGGAGGGGGAGGTCCCAGTTTCTGTTGCGGGAGCCTTGCGTCCTTGGTTGGAAACACGCGCGCCCAGTGGCGGCTCACAGAGGCACCCTGGAGCTGCCTGCCTGGGTGGCAGGCTCTCGGGGGACCTGCGTGCTGGAGCAGCATGACCACAGTGTCTGTGGGCAGGCAGCTGGGGAGGCGGAAGTCTGAGTTTCTGCTGCAGGAGCCCTGCGCCCTTGGTTGGGTACATGCGCACCCAGCAGAGGCTCACAGAGGCACCCTGGGGCCGCCTGCCAGGGCGGTGGATTCAGGGGACCTGCGCGCAGTGTGACCCTGGTGTCCGGAGGTCAGCAGCCAGGGAGGGGGAAGTCCCACTTCCTGCTGCAGTGGCATGAGCCCTTGGTTGGATATGTGCGTGCCCATCGGTGGTTCACAGAGCCGTCTGGGAGCCGCCTGCTGGGTTGGTGAGCTCAGCGGGGGGCCCACACGCTGGTTCAGTGCAACTGCAGTGCCCAGAGGTCGGCAGCTGGGTCGGGAAATATATTTTAATTATATATCCAGGAAGGGGAGGAGAACTGCTGAACACAAAACCAGACATTTGGCTAAGTATTGAGAATTAAAAAAAAGAAAAAATGACCAAGAAACAATGCTTAATAGCAGGAGCAAATAGTTCAGGGGGCCAGACATAAATAAACAGAAAATTAGGTATAGTATGATATTAACAGTATTGAGAATGTACTTTCTTCTATACCTTAATATAGTGCCTTTGATTAATTTATTCCTTACAATAGTCCCATGAGGTAGGTACTTTTATCATCCCCATTTCATAGATAAGGAAACTGAGGCACGACAGTTTAAGAAACTTGCTCAGGGTCATACTACAAATAAGTGGCTGAAGCAGGATTCAAACCTACGTGGTCTATCTCCATAATATGAACATTTAATCATTACATTATACTGCGAGGGAGGCCCAGCTGATTGGAATTAGGGAAAGGCTTTCTGCTGCAGGCGACCCCTGAACTGAAGTATAATGGCCGAGTTGGAATTAATCCAGCTCAGGGTGGGAAGAATTCCAGCAGAGGGAACAGGATGAATAAAGATTGAGCAGTGACAGATAACTTGGTGTATTGCAGGATCTATAAGTAGTTTGATGTCAGTGGGTTAAATTCTAGGCTTGGAGTCAGAGAGAGAAACTACTGGGGTAGACAGGGCCAGGTCATAGAAGGCATTTTATACAGTACTAAAGACCTCAGAATTTATCTTAAGTGATGGGAGCCTTTGAGAAGTATCTGTGTTTTTTTAAAAAAAATAGAATTTATTGGGGTGATATTAGTTAATAAAATTATATATGTTTCAGGTATACAATTCTGCAGTACATCAGCTGTATGTTATATTGGGTGTTCAGCACCCCAAATCAAGTCTTCTTCCATCACCATTTATCCCCCCTTTACTCCCATCTACCTCTCCCCCTCCCTTCCCTCTGGTAATCACCATCTCACCCAGCTGCCATCCTGACCCCCCCAGACAACTGTCAGTCTATTCTCTGTATCCATGAGTCTGTCTTCACTTTGTTAGTTTATTTTGTTCATCAGATTCTACATGTAAGTGAAATCATATGGTATTTATCTTTCTCTGACTGGCTTATTTTACTTAGCAAAATGCTCTCCAGTTCCATCCATGTTGTCACAAAAGAAGATTTCTGTCTTTTTTTTTTTTTTTTACAGCTGAGTAGTATTTCATTGTGTAAATGTACCACATTTTTTTTTATACACACATCTTATTTAAAAGACTTAAGTAATCAAATTCGCATTTTATCTATATTCCACTGGTGGCTATATGAAGAACAGATTGGAATGGACCTAGCCCTGGCTGAAAGATCAGTTAAGAAGTTCTTAAAGTGGTCTAGAAAGGTCACATTTTAAAATATATTGTTTTCTTTTTTATTACACAGAGAATATAAAATGATAGTGAATGGCTGAGTATCACCTTAGCACTTATCTGTTCTCATAGCAACCATTAGAAAGAAATACTGTTATATCCCTGTTATACAGATGAGGAAACTGAGGCAGAGATTGTGTGGGAGAATGGCTAGGAATGACACAAGATTTGGACCTCTGCAGTCTGGTTTCAGAGCCTGTTCAATTAACCCCTAGCATATGCAATCTATGAAGTACTGTTACACTTTATCAAAGACACGAAAATACTGGGGTTTATGTGAGTGAAGTGGAGGAGGAGGGATTGGACAGCAGGATCAGCAAGAGGTGAGCCAACCAGAGGATTCAGGGACCTTCTTTAAAAAATAAGTTAAAAAAAAGTAAATCTGTATTTTTAAAAACAACTACCTTACCCTCATATGACTTGTATGATAACATGAAAATATACAAAATTGATTTAGAAACCACTCCTGCAGCATAAATATCCTTTTAATCACTGTGTTGGTCAAAATATTTAATTGTGGTACTTCATTCTTCCATTTCAATGTAAGAAAAACAAGGTTTTGCTAATGACAATTATGCTTTCACATTACAATGGGGCAGATGTCTGCACTTAATCTGAGAAATTATCTGCATTTCCATGTCGCAAATATCCTTCACAGTAATTAATAACAGACTGTGTAAGCGGACCCTTTCACCTCTCTGACAAATTCAACCAAATCGGTGATACATAACCGCCTACAAACCGAGATGCCATATGTTGCACGTAGTGTTCCATTTGGGTCTGGACACTAACTAGTCAGGATTTATTAGGCCCTCATCTTTTACTGCATCTACCATTTCTTTATTATTTATTCTTTACCAGCCCTGAAGAACAGGCCTTGATTGCTTCTCCCGTTTTGCAGGGAAGGCAGTGAGAGGAGAGGCAATTTGCCAAAGGTGGAAGAGTGAGACGGTGGCAGGTCTGAGATGAGAGCCTGCAGTCCCAGGGGGGTAATTTGGATTCCCCTTCTTGGAGTGGATACTGGCTGTGTGTTCATCACATGCTTTTATCTGAGGTTGCTGAAGCATTTTATGAGCAGAAATCTTTTTCCTCCTGGTCTCTCTGGCCCTTACAGGATGTATTACACCACTCAGCACCTATATTGCTCTTATATATTTCTATTTTCTTCTTTAAATGTTCCATTTGTGTAAAGGACTCGAGTCCCTAATAAAGTGGTGAGCTCCATCAGAGCAGGAAAAATGTTTTTCTATTTCTTTTGGCATCCTCTCTCTTTATCAGCATAATGCTAGGCATGTGGGTCAACCCTCAATCAATAGTTATTGCTCTATGATCCTTTATTATGACCCTTTGTAAATTAGGTGTCCAAAACACAGATTCCAATTTGCTTTACAAAATTAAACTGTGCTTTTTACCACGAGGGAGCTGTGTTTGGGTTACTTTTGAAATATGGCTAGATTTAACAAAAGTCAATTTTGACATAATTTCATGTGTGCACATTCATCAGGGGTGGTGTATGGAGTAATTACCTTAGGGGATAATTTACTCATGTAAAAAAACAAAACAAAAACCAAACAAACCCCCAAAACATGTTCCATGCTCCCTGTGAATATTAGTTTGGAAAACTGGAACTGTGTAAGGCACCATCATCTCTTGTTAATTCTCATGTTAAATTTCTTATTTAATTAAATGTGGACCTATGTGATTTTCAGGCTTGAAAGGAAAAGATAAGGGAATTGAACTGTTTACCAATGGATGGTGGGAATGAATGACTGTGAAAAACACTAATCCTCAGTTTGAATTATTTTAAAGTCATTAAGAAGGATTAGTTGTGTAAGATGATCTCTGCCATTCCTACCTTTGCTCCCCTCTTGCCCCTCATTCTTTAAAGCCTTTAAAGTATTCCATTTTGTTTGGTTTGGAGACTCTTAAGTATTGATTCCATCAACCTCAGCCTGACACATTGCACAGGCTCTCAGGCAGGGCTGGTATGTGCCGGCTCCCATTGATCGACAAAACAGCTTGTATCCATTCTGGGTTGTCAGTCCCTGTACAATACTGGTTGTTAAAGACTTTGACTATCATCTATCCTTTGCTATTCACGATATGGGCTGGCTTCATATTTGGGTTTTCTTTTGTAACTGTGTTCTTGCTGAATCATTCTCTTCAGCTCTACTTTGGGTTTCCAAAATTGAAGTTGAACAAGGTATAGTGGACCTTTATTGTTCTTACCTATTGAGCATGGATTGACCCAGCTTTGATAACAACCCCCAGATTTTGTTTGGGCCTCATTCCTCCCCATCTCAGTCCACGAGGTCCCAATAGAACCAACTCTGTCCTCGATATGTGTTCCAGTCCTGGCCACATTGATCCAGGATGCTGTGATTCCATCATACTTGCTAGAGGCCCTAAATCATTTACTAGGACCACTAGGACTAGAAGTAGGCCTTCATTTCCACTGTTTTAGAGTTGTAAGGATGGAGGGTCTGGGGCTGCAGCAGCCATCGTGGTAACAAGTAGTCTGAGAATGTAGTGCACACATGGGTGTTGGAACCAGGAGATGGAGTGAGAAACCTGTCTTTAAAACACTGGTTGAAACTCTGTATCTGGCCATTCTTAAAGCCAGTTCTACTCCTGGAACTTTTATTTTTTATTTTTTTTAATGAATAGACTACTTTTTAGAGCAGGTTAGGTGTACAGCAAACTTGAGCAGAAAGTATAGGTTTCCATATGTTCCTTGCCCCCAAACATGCACAGCTTTCCCCATCTTCATCTCTCAAGTACCCAGAGTGGCAGATTTGTTAAAATGGATGAATCTACATTGACAAATCATTATCACCCCAAATTTATAGTTTACACTAGGGTTTATTTTTTGTGCTGCACATTCTATAGGTTTTGACAAATATATAATGATATGTATTTACCATTTTAGTATCATATGGAATAGTTTCACTACCCTCAAAATTTCCCATGTTTCACTTATTTATCCTTCCTCCTGCCTAAGTCCTGGCAATCAATGATCTTTTTTACTATCTCTACAGTTTAGTCTTTTCTAGAATGTCCTATAGTTGGAATCATACAGTATATAGCCTTTTCAGTTGGCTTCATTCACTTATAATATGCATTTAAGTTTCCTCCATGCCTTTTTGTGGCTTGATAGCTCATTTCTTTTTAGCTCTGAATAATATTCCATTGTCTGGATGTACCACAGTTTGTCCATTAACCTGTTGACAGACATCTTGGTTGCTTCCAAGTTTAGGCAATTTTGAATAAATCTACTATAAACATTCATGTGTGGGTTTTTGTGTGGACATAAGTCCTGTGGAGTTTATAGGTATAAATTGCTCCCTTTTCTTCAACCATTTTTGTAATAAGTTTCTTATTGTAAGAGAGTGGAAGATCTTGATGATACACAGAGGCAGGATTATAACCTGTCCAAGATGTTCTTGCTGCCCTTTTCTGTCCTGTCTCATGTCAGGCACCCACTTTTAATATTTTCCTTTTTCCCTTTATTAAGGCAGGAAGGAAGTGTAATCTACTCACTATTACTGTCATCTTTTGTCTGAATTACTGTATCAACTCTTAAAACTCATCTCTGTCATTAGTCTTGTCCTCCTTCTAGTCTTTCCTTCCCCACACAGCCAGAAGGATAGTTCTCATTTGTAAAATAGATCATGTCATCCCTTTGCTTAATCTTTGCCCCTCTAGCCCATGTATATTACTGTTCTTGGGATAAAATCCAATGATACAACCTGGCACACAGGTCCTTGAATAGTCCCCTTCTCTGCACTTCTCTTTCATTCTTTGTGCTCTATAAATTCCATGACAGTTCGGTACCTTTGGGTCTTTGCATGTGCCGTTCTCTTTGCCTTGTACAACTGCCCTTCCCCCATTCCTTGTCAACTCCTTCTGACCAATTCTCAATTCAGATATTACTTACTTCTGAAGGCCCTCCCTAATTGTATAGTCTGGATTAGGTCTCTGCACTATCTGTAGCCCCATAATATGTCTACTTAGCACTCACTATCACACTGAATTGTGATATCTCAGCTGCTCTGGAGCCAACTTTTGATGTGAGCCACTTCATGGAACCAAGACTCAACCTCACAAGTGCAGGGTAGGTAGGTGGGGATGGGTGGCTGGATTGGGAGACCCAGACCTGCAGGGAAGTAGGGATAAAATCAGAACTGGAGGGAGCAGTAAGCAAAGAAGAAGAGTTGAATATGAAACTCACTGTGGAGGAATGGAAGAAGGTGACCTTAGTATTCTGGGTGCTTTCCTAGGCCTCTTTGTGAGATGCGTTTAGCTTATGAGGTGGACATGATTCCCTTCATTTTCCAAAAAAGGTTGAGAGGTGTAAGAAAATTACTCAAGTCTAACAACTAGTATGGGGCAGAGTTGACAGGGTTGCCAGATTTAGGAAATAAATAAATAGGATGCCAAGTTAAGTTTGGATTTTAGATTAAAAATGAATACTTTAAAAATTATTTTAAATTATTTTTAAAATTATTTTTAATATATACTTTTAAAATTGGATATTTAACTGGGTGTCTGGTATATCACTGAAGAACTAAAACAGTGGGGCACTTTCTACTATACTAATGACATATAATTTCACAGGCAGGATAAACTACTCTAATCTAAGCAGTGATTGAGAATATTGAACATAAGAAAGTAGGGGGCAGGGTAGTGGTGTCTAAGTGACAAAGAAACTGTGCAGTTCTTACATCCTTAGTGGGTAAAAGTATCCTGTCAAATAACCATTAGGTGATATGTTTCCAGGAGGGTCACACATTCTGACTCCCATCATAATTCCGGGAATTTTAGCAAACAGCCTTAAATCTCCATGGAGCAAATTGAGATGCCAATTAACCATAAATTGATTTCCCAAGGTAGTATTCCAAAATATGGAAACATTTTTTGACAAGATGCTTATCTGTATATATAAATCCTAAGTGACCGGAACAACGGGTCGCTATGAGGTACAGTGCGGGGGGCGGGGCTGGCCAGCCAACCTCCCATGGCCCCTCCCCTGGCTGGCCCTGGCCGCGATTGGCCCCCCCACCCCAATTGGGGGCGGGGCCAGCCAGACCCCCACCATGCACGAATTCATGCTCTGGGCCTCTAGTAATTTATAAATGGATACCCTCCCCAAAGTGGAAATAACACTGGATAGATGATTATATCCACTTTAGGATATTTTGCAGCTGCTAAAAATGATGATTACAAAGAGTCTCTGATAACATGAAGAAATGCTACAGTAATAAATAACAGTAAGAGATGTAATTGGAGAAAACCAAGATGGTGGCATACGTAAACACCTGAATTTGCTGCTTCGCACAACCACTTCAAAACTACAACTAAAGGACAAAATGGACATCATCCAGAACCACAGGAAGGCTGGCTGAGTGGAAATTCTACAACTAGAAGGAAAGAGAAAAGCACACTGAGACTCAGAGGAGGTGTGGAAGTAAAGTGCAGATGTACGGAGGTGCGATCGCGGGAAGGGCTGGCAACTGAGTATGCAGTTGTCTTTCTTAATCAGGAGGGAGACACAAGCTCCCGATTGATCTGAACTCCAGTTCCAGGCAAGACTCTGGGAACCCAGACTCATACGGGGAGAAACTGGACTGTCTGGCAGCGGGCGGAACTTGAGGTCGGCTTTCTCTCAGAGGTGCTTGCAGCGATTACCAAGGGACATTGAGACCCAGGGGCCTCTTAGTGCAGGGCTGACAGGAAGCCATTGCTGTTTTCTCTGCCCTGAGACCCCACCCAAGCTGTGTGCAGAGGCTTTTGCATATGAATAGCCTGGTCCTTTGATCTTTTTTTTTTTTTTAAATATATTTTATTGATTTTTTACAGAGAGGAAGAGAGAGGGATAGAGAGTTAGAAACATTGATGAGAGAGAAACATTGATCAGCTGCCTCCTGCACACCCCCTACTGGGGATGTGCCCGCAACCAAGGTACATGCCCTTGACCGGAATTGAACCTGGGACCCTTGAGTCCGCAGGCCGACGCTCTATCCACTGAGCCAAACCGGTTTCGGCTAGCCTGGTCCTTTAAAATCTGAAATTACCTAACAAACTGCAGCTGAGTCAGAGAGACCCAGAACATCCAAAAGAAAGCCTAAGGCCCCACAGCTGCTTGCGTTGTTTCACAGCTGGGCTTCATCTGGGCACTTCCAAAACCCAAACAAAGAAGAGGAATCTGCAGATCTCTCTGTAGCTCATGCTGGGTGGCCTCAGGCAGAGGCTAAATTAGCACCTCCTTGGAGATCCAAGAGCCAGTGTACCCAGTGGTCAGAGTGGGACCATCCAGATTACAAGTCCTCAGATCCATAAGGGACACACTCAGGGGGCAGACTCAGTGAGCACCAAAGCCCCACTGAAGCAAGTCTTGCCTCATAAGGATGTCTCCAGCACAGAAGTTCTCCCATCATAGATACAGCTGATACTCACAGCCAATTGGCCTGGAGGTCAATTCCTCCCAGTGATACCAACAACAATCAAGGCTTAATTACAACAAGACTGTGCACACAGCCCACAAAGGGGTGCACCAAGAGTGTCCACCTCAGGTAACTGGGGAGGCTGAGGCACTGGGCCCTATAGGATACCTAGCACACAAAGCCACTCTATCAACACAGGGAAGCAGCCAAAATGCAGAGACAAAGAAACAGGTCACAAATGAAAGAAATGGAGGAAAGCAAATGATTGGATATAGAGTTCAAAACCATGGTTATAAGGTTTTTAAAGAATTTTCTAGAAACCACCGATAAATTTAGTGAGACCCTTGAGGATATGAAAAAGGACCAACTAGAAATTAAGCGTACACTGACTGAAATAAAGAATAATATACAGAGATCCAACAGCAGACTAAAGGATCGCAAGAATCAAGTCAATGATTTGAAATACAGAGAAGCAAAAAACACCCAACCGGAAAAAGCAAAAGGAAAAAAGAATCCAAAAATATGAAGATAGAGCCTCTGGGACAACTCCAAGCATACCAACATCCGAATTATGGGGTTGCCAGAAGAAGAAAGAGAGCAAGATACTGAAAACCTATTTGAAGAAATAATGACTGAAAACTTCCCCCACCTGGTGAAAGAAATAGACTTACAAGTCCAGGAAGCACAGAGAACCCCAAACAAAAGGAATCCAAAGAGGATCACACCAAGACACATCATAATTAAAATGCCAAGAGCAAAAGACAAAGAGAGAATATTAAAAGCAGCAAGAGAAAAACAGTTACCTACAAGGGAGTACCCATACGATTGTCAGCCGATTTCTCAACAGAAACTATGCTGGCCAGATGGGAGTGGCAAGAAATATTCAAAGTGATGAACAAAGTGATGAACCTACAGCCAAGATTACTCTACCCAGCAAAGCGATCATTCAGAATTGAAGGGCAGATAAAGAGCTTCACAGATAAGAAAAAAAATAAAGGAGTTCATCACTGCCAAACCAGTATTATATGAAATGCTGAAAGGTATTCTTTAAGAAGAGGAAGAAGAAGAAAAAGGTAAAGATAAAAATTATGAACAACAAATACATATCTATCAACAAGTGAATCTAAAAATCAAGTGAATAAAAAATCTGATGAACAGAATAAACTGGTGAATATAATAGAACTAGGGGCATAGAAAGGGAGTGGACTGACAATCCTTGGGGGGAAAGAGGTGTGGGGGGTGTGGGAAGAGACTGGACAAAAATCATACACCTATGGATGAGGACAGTGGGGAGTGGGGGAGGGCATTGGGTAGGGTGGGAACCGGGTGGATGGGAGCTATGGGGTGATAAAAGAGGAACAACTGTAATAATCTGAACAATAAAGATTTATTAAAAAATATGTAATTATACATGCAGGATGATCACAGTTGCTTAGAAGGAAAAAAATAGTGAAAATTATACTTAAGAAAAATATTGGCAAGAAATACACCAAATTTGAAAGGGGTTTTTCAATGGGTAGTAGGTAATCTTTTTTTCTCCTTTCAACTTCTCTGAAGTTTGCAAAATTTCTGTCAATGACATATATTACTTTTATGGTGGAAACAATCAGTATTTTATTTTAAAAGGGAAAAATAGATACTAATATTACTTGTTGTAACACCTATTTTCCCCAGTAGATATAAGCTTTTGGCATTGTATTAGGCATATAGTAGATACTCAACAAATAATATTGAATGAATGAATGAGGACAGAGAGTGTGTCGATATTCTTTACCATTGTATTTGCTACATCCAATTAGAAAGTTGAAAGAATGGGGAATTTTATCTTTTGGTGGTTTAGGACAAGTCTCTCTGGGACTCAGTTTCCTCACCTGTAAACTGAAGGCTTGAACTGTCATCTCTATGGTCGTCTCTAGAAGCTGAAAAATTTTGTATTTGATTATACAAGGTTCAGTCTGTCAGGCAGCAAGGGTAACAGCTAGTTCTGATCTCATAATTCCAGGACACTTTTTACCCCTAAGCAGCCCCAAATTTAGGATAAGGCAAACCTTTTAGGATGGATTATTTTATGAAACTTTAAAACTGCCCAATTGTACAGGGATCACTCATGAGTAAAGCCACTGCTTTCCGCACGTCAAAGAATTTTATTTTATACCGCCCCAGTGCTTTCTGAATGACTGCTTTGTTTGGTAATGGCAGCAGTGTCTGGCCTATTTTGGGATTGTTGGCAGTTGTCGGCCACTCTCCAGAGCTAGCTGGGCAGTTTGTCATGTCCTTACTACATCAGAGAAATGGCATGTTGAGATGACCAGCTTCTTCTATTGTTACAATTGTTATTTTGTATTTGAACAGTCAAAGATATGTTTTATACAACAACAAATTACCATGGAAAAAGAGAATATCAGGAATCCTTTATGTTCAGGATTTTGTTTACCCATTTGAGGCACATTCATAGATGAAATGGAAATGAACTCAACTGAGCTGGTTACATTAAGGAGAATGTTTCTGTGTTCAACAATTTTTATGGTGGGTAAAGCCTTTTTCATTTTAAAAATTTTTGCTACTGCTCTTTCCAAATTCCTCGCCCTCCACTCTGCTTATTATAAGAGATGGTTAGAAGCTATTTAGAAAACTTTGATCAACAGCCCTTAAAATATTTTCTTAGTTTTAATAATATATTGTTTTTTTTTTATCTTGTAAAAAGGCTACTTAGTTTCCTTGTTAAAAATGATTTCAATGATTATGTGGATAGCTTCATGTGTAAAGAAAACGAGAATGCGCCCAAACCTGGGTAAGTTAATTCTGCTTAATCTCAGTTAATTTTCAGCAGTCAACTGAAAATGTCATTGGTGCAAGGTTAAATCAATTGTGGAAATGTCAGGAAGGTTGAATTACTAAAGCAACATGTAGCTTCCTCCATAGTCTCCCTACTTTGTCCAAGAGAGGTTCAAATAGAGATGAGGACAAAGCGATAAAGTAATAAATTCATGAAAAAGACAAATATATAACATTATGAAACATTAGTTTCTCTAACCCTAAATTTAAAACAATCATGCTTACAGCACACTAATACAAATGCTTATGAGAAACCAACAATGGTTGGATTTCATAGAAGAAACATCCTCTTGAGAGAACCTTGCCATCAACGTCAGTTTGCCCCCTCCAATTAGTACCTAACTCTGTAATGTGTTTAGCTTTTTCCCTTCACAAAAGCTTATTGATTTTTTTGAGCAAACATTCCATTATCTCAGAAAAAAGAAGAATATCAGATATTGAACTGGCATGAACATTCATGCAACTGGATACTTGGCTATTCCAGTCCTCATTTTCTGGCTATTGGGTTTGGACTGCAATTGTTAGAAACGAAATATAAAGAAAGAGGAGGCATCAATATCTATTGTAGGAGCAGTTTCTTTCAATCTCATCACTAGCAAATTGAGGGGAAAAATGAAAATGAAAGGCCCCATTTCTACCTTTTCTAATAAGGATATGGCTGTTGAATTTAAGTGCCTTTATTGTTAGAGGGATAGTTGGCTTAAGAGGAGTTGGAGAGTGAGGTGGAAAGACATTCTTCGGTTTAGTGAGAAGACCAGAAAGCTCCTAGGATTTTATGGGAAAAATACAGAGTGAGGAGCTAATAAGAGATACTGTGTTCTTTAATAGACCAGAATGCAGGTCAGCAATTTAGGTACATATTCATAATTATTTCTCTGCTCTGTGACGTTGGGACATTATTGCAGTTCATATCTTAGCTCTAGATATCTCTACTTTAGGATCAGGAAAGCCTTTTACGATAAACTATTGTATAAGACCCCAGAATTGCCCAATTGTACCGGCATCACTTACATTAAATCTGATTACAACTTATCTTTCTATGTTGTCATTCCTCTCCTTGATCACCCCTGTATTCTAGACCCACCATTCTACTTGAGAGTCTATAAACATGTCATGTAGTCTGATCCTTTTATGCTTTGTATATACCGTTTGCCATCCCACTATCTTTGCTTGCCCATCTCTAAGTCATGCTTGAAGGCTTGAAGTGTCACTTCTTTATGAAGTGTTTTCAGATACCTTCAGGCACAAATAACTACATTCAGTCTGAATCTGTAATTTTAATTTTAATTATAAATCCACTGAAACTTCAAAATTCTTTTTAGAGAGTACTCATATTGTAGCAAGATATTTGTGTCTGCCTTTTCCACTAGCCTGTGAGCTTCTCGAGAACGTTAATAGGTTAATCAACTTTGTTTCATAAATCACTGAGTACAAATTAGGCAACTAACTTCCTATCTTCCATTTCCTTTCTGCCTATTTGTGGCAAGATGGGATTTTTCTTCTGCTGCTTCTTGGTAGGAAGAAGGTCTTTGTTAATTATAGTAAAAAAACTGTGCATCCAAGTGGAGATATAAAAGACAGTCAATATTAGCAGGATAAAAATGTCTTGTTCAACTTTAAAATGGAAAATATCTACTCTTTTGATCTCAGTGAATTTTAGGGTTCTTCCTCTACCCAGCAGAGACAGGACCTTGATTGCCATTTATAATTTCAAGGACATTGTAAAATATTTCCAAGATGAAAAAGAGACAAAGGTAGAATTGAGGGGAATGGAAGAGGTCCAGACAAAGCAGGAATTCCCGGAATTTCTTCTGATGAGATCCCCATGTGAAAGGAAAGATGACTCAGAAGAAAAGATTCAATAGATCCTTTAAACCATCTTCAGGACTGTGTGCGTTCATAGTCATCTAAAATAGGATTGTTTTAATGGACTATGCTTTAGGTGGGAGTTTTGGAGTTTTTCTTTCTGGTGTTCTGTCTTCTTTTCCCTGCCCCCACCATACTTTTCCACTTCCTCCCTACCCATAGAGTCTCAACTTCATCTGCAAGGCTCAACCCTAACTTGGTAGAAGGTGCTCATTACTGTGCTATAAGAAATAAATGTAGGTACAACGGGTGTGGACTGGTATCTCCTCACCTTCCCCATTTTCTTTTCTTTCTTTCTTTTTTTTATCCTCACCTGAGGATATGCTCATTGACTTTAGAGAAAGGAAGGGAGAAACAGAGGAAGAGAGAAACATCAATTGGTTGCCCTGGTCAGGATTTGAACCCACAACCTAGGTATGTGCCCTGACTGGGAATCAAACATGCAACCGTTTGGTGCACCGGGCAACACTCCAGCCAACTGAGCTACCCAGCCAGGGCACCTTCCCCATTTTCTTGACACCAAGGAAAGGGTTGAGGTTTTCACCTGTCCAGTAAAAAGGGGGCCTTGGAGTCAGAATGTAAGTTAAGTTATAAAAATAAAGTGCAGCTCAATTATTGAGAGTCAACCTATGAATCAGGAGGTCACAGTTGGATTCCCTGTCAGGGCACATGTTGGGGTTGCAGGCTTGATCCCAGTAGGGGATGTGAAGGAGGCAGCCAATCGATGATTCTCTATCATCATTGATGTTTCTCTCTCTCTCTTCTCTTTCTCTCTCTCTCTCTCTCTCTCTCTCTCTCCCCCCCTCTCTGAAATCAATAAAAAATATTTTAAAAATGCTATTTCTTACACACATGTTTGTAGACTTTGATTCATACTTGTAAGCTTTATAAATATTTATTTATTTTTGGATTATGAAGCAAAGAGATGTCCATTATGTACATGTTAAAAATATTGAAAACCACAAAAAAATCAATAATTCTACCATTATTTTATCCAGTTTTCGAGGAATAAGAAGTAAATACACTGACATTTCCTTATCCCACTCATGCCTTTAGTTCAAAATATCTGTTTATCATAATATAATCCAAAATTTAAAAAATATAGTTAATTACATAGCTTATTTAATACATTTATTTATATAATTGAATAATTCCAAAGTATTAATCATGTTCCCTGAGTGTAGGACACTGTAGTGGCTATTATGAAGCTGTGTGTGTGTGTGTGTGTGTGTGTGTGTGTGTGTGTGTATGTGTGTGTGTGCTTGTGTGCAAAGGTAGGTTTGATTCTTACCCTTGAGGAATCAGCTCACCACATGTCAGAAGGATAGAAGTGAAAAAGATGAAAATACTTTGAAAAGAAATATGCAACTACATACAAGTAGTTTCAGCCTAAACAGATTGAATTATTTCTTAGGAAAAGGTTAAGATTTTGGGTAAAAGAAATTATCGTTTTTTTCTCAGGTTCTTCAGTGACATTTAATACTTTAATTGTTATACCTTTGAAGTTTCTGTGTTGAGTCACACACTCAGAAATGTAATCAACTCAAATACTATGTGGCTTTATAAAGAAAATGGAAAAATCTCCTTTTCTCTAGGCCAGCTATAGGAATTACTCCTTATCTTTGTCCCTTCCAAGTAGCACTGTGTGAGACCAGGCATGAAGAATGATTGGGAAAACAAGCCCTTCTGTGCTACTGACAGGAAGTGAGTAAATATACAGTGGTCTTTCATCTCACAAAAATAAATAGCATTTCCTCATTCCCTCACCTTGGTTTGGGCTTGATTGAGCATGAAAGGGGAATTTTCTTCCTTTTTTCAGAGTAGCATTTATGAACCCCTGCTTCTTTGCCCAGATGAGGGGCACTTCCGTATCCTTAGGGTGTACTACACGGACCATGGACTGGAAAGTGGGAGGCACAGATCCTATTTCTGGCATGCCCCCTGGCTTGCTGTGTGACCTGGTATAAATCACTTACACCTCTCCCTTTCCCCAAAGGCAAGAGAGCTCCTGAAACATTCACCACTGTCTCCAGTGTCACAGCCAGTTTCTTGCTACAGGCTTGATAACAGGACAGAGTTGTGTCACTTGTCAGAGGAATCAGGCAGTCAGTTACTCATTTTTTTTCCTGATATGATTGAATCGCCTTGTATAAATCCACCGGAGGCTCAGAAGCAGTGGAGTGATTTTTCACTTTACCCAATTAAATAAATGAAACAACTCTGCTCCAAAACAACAACTCACCTCAAAACCTATAAAACATCCCCCAAACATTTGGATAATGTTTTGTTTCATTTTGGGGAAGTTTTAAGACTTAGATGTTTGGTCCTCTAAGGAATCTATATGTTTTTGGATTTGAAACAAGAGAATTGTAGAAATTTTTGGAAACAGGATTAGAAGAATTTGGAAGTAATTAATCTGGTTGCTGATTGGAATCAACCAAAGAACTTTAACAAGAATATAGGTCCCCATAGCGCCAATAAAACATATTAATTCAAGGGACCCAGACAGATGCTCATTTTAAGGAAGTTTCTCAGGAAAGTCTGCTGATCCAGTTAGGTTTTGGAACCATGGATCAAGTCCACTAAATTGGACATGTATTCTCTTTCAATGTGTTTGAATACTTCTAGATTTGGGGAGATCACTAGTTATAGAGAAAATAAATTCTATTTTGAAATAGTTTGGGAAATAGGCCATTATCTCCTTTGATTAGGAACTAAAACACTACTTCTATCTCAATTGCAACTACCACTGGTAAGTAAATATTTATTTGCTTTCTGTGTACAAGATACTCCTTTATAGAATGATCAGCCATGTCAGTTTGCCTGATACTGTCCCAGTCTTAGCACTAAAAGTCCTGTATTGAGTACTTTTAGTGGTCTTTCATCTCACAAAAATAAATAGCATTTCCTCATTCCCTCACCTTGGTTTGGGCTTGATTGAGCATGAAAGGGGAATTTTCTTTCTTTTTGCAGAGTAGCATTTATGAACCCCTGCTTCTTTGCCCAGATGATCATCTAGATATTTTAAATACATTATCCGTTTTGATGTTCAAAATCGAGTTCTGAGATAGAATCTATTATTGATCTCACTTAACATTTGAGGAAACCAAGGTACAAATAAAATAGCAGTTTTTTTTTTCAAGGTTACTCAGCATGTAAACTGAGAGCTAGGATTAGAACCCAGACAGTCCAACTCAAGAGTCCTTTTCTTCATTGTTATCCATTCATGAAGAGTCATTCTTTCATCTTTGTTTCTTGCAGGTTCACCATCATTTGTGCAAATGGTCCCTTTCAAGCAGCCCCACTTAATGCCTTTCTGTGTCAAAAAATCTAAGCCTGCTGTAGTGCTGTGGGGATTAATAATTTCCTTCAATTTTTTATGCAATTGGTTGTAAAATGAGTATCATATTCAGTGTCCTCAAAGGAAATGATAAACCATGGCAGAGTAAATCTAAGTTGAAGGGTGGAGGGCATGTACAGGAAGAGACAGGAGGTGGTGTTGTCTGGCTGCCAACTGTAGGCTTTAGGTTTAGGGAGCATTTTTAATGTGATTGTGTGTGTCTAAAGGTTGGTTGTTTTATTTTATTTTACTACTACTACTAATTATTATTCTTTAGCATCAGTTGATAGTGCTCTCAGCTTGTCCTCTGTCTATTGCATGATCATTATGGTTTTAAAAAATATGCCAAAGAATTTAAACACTGACTGAATATTTTATGATTAAGGAATTATTGTAATTTTTTGAGGTATGATAGTGATATTGTGGTTATGTTAAGAAATGAAGGTGTCTCTTAGAGATACATACCAAAATACTTAATGGATGAAACAATCTGCTAGGTGAATTTGCTTTAAAATAATCCGGTGGAGGACAGGGGAAAATGGGGAGGTAAGAAGATAAAATAAGATTGACCATATATTGATAATTATTAAAGCTTCTATTTTTCTATTCTCTATACTTTAAAAAATTTTCAAAATAAAAAGTAAAAGATAAGTCCCCACAGTAGGATCAAGGGGGAGTCCCCACTATATTTCAGGGTGATCATCCTATATAATAAAAGCCTAATATGCAAATTGTCCCTTCAGATGGTCATTGACTGGGATTTGCACCGCTCGCTATGACATGCGCTGACCACTAGGGTGTGGCACGGAACATGACAGGTGTCAGAAACGGGGCGCTGGCAGCAGGCGGCAGTGGAGGCACTGCCAGCCCCAATGGGCCCCTACAACAGCCTCAATGACACCGGGACCATGGCAGGATGGTGGAGCAGGTGAGCGGGTAATGACAGGCCAACACGGGTGTGAGCGGGCCCGATTGCCTCGCTGATCTCCCCACAGACTGCGACCAGTGGTGGCAGTGGGGTGAGTGGGCGGTGCCAGGCCAAGATGGGGTGCCAGGGAGGGCTGTGGGGCTGCGAGGCTGGGGGTATGAGCTAGGGCCCACTCTCCACAGGCTGCCCTGAGGAACCCCACCTGTGCATGAATTTTGTGCACTGGGCCTCTAGTATTGCATAATATCATTCATAGTTTCTTTTGGTTTGATGTTTCATTTGAAATGCCTTCTTGATTTGACCTGATTCATACTAAAAATACATTAGAAGACACTACATTAAATATGACTTTATTTTAAAACTAGAGGCCCAGTGCATGAAATTCGTGCATGGGGGTGTGTGTCCCTCAGCCCAGCCTGCACCCTCTCCAACCTGGGACCCCTCGAGGAATGTCTTACTGCTCGGTAGAATCGGGCCTAAACGGGCAGTTGGACATCCCTCTCACAATCCAGGACTGCTGGCTCCCAACTGCTCTCCTGCCTGCCTTCCTGATTGCCCCTAACTGCTTCTGCCTGCCAGCCTGATCACCCCATGACCACTCCCCTGCCAGCCTGATAGATGCCTATCTGCTCCCCTGCCAGCCTGTTTGCCCCTAACTGCCCTCCCCTGCAGGCCTGGTCCCCCCCAACTGCCCTTCCCTGCAGACCCGGTTGCCCCCAACTTCCCTCCTCTGCCAGCCTGGTCACCCCTAACTGCCCTCCCTTGCAGGCCTGGTCCCTCACAACTGCCCTCCCCTGCTGGCTGTCTTGTGGTGGCCATCTTATGTCCACATGGGGGCAGCCATCTTTGACCACATGGGGGCAGCCATCTTGTGTGTTGGAGTGATGGTCAATTTGCATATTACTCTTTTATTAGATAGGATGTTTTTATCACATGGACATTTGCTCTGGGTGCAGACAGGGCAAAGCCCTAGGGAATGGGTAGGGGGCAGACTCATAGTCTTACAGTCCTACCCCAGGTCACTGGCTTCTGGGACAGGACAGAGGTCAGCCAGGAATGAGCAGGAATGAGCCAGGTGGGGATGGAGTGGGGTCTAAAACAAGAGAATGGATCTTGCTTAGAGCATGATTTGATTTAGCTCCCTGCTTCAAGACTCCCTTAACAGGCTTGGCAACGCTACCTCCAGCTCATCTCATCTTGCTTGGTAATTTCCCCCTTTCCCCATTCCTTAAAAATTCCTTTGCTTTCAGACACCTTATTAAAGCTACTCTCTTCTGGCTGTTAGACTTAAGATTCTGTCAGCATTTTCTATTATACACCTCTCTCAGCTGACACTCTATTCCTAATTGGCACTGTTGTAGTGGAGGAAAAAGACAAAAAGCTTACTTAATGCTGAGACCAGGCTAGGTTTTCAATCTTAACTAGGCATTTCTTGGATTAGTGCCTTTCTGTTTATCCTTTTGTTTACATGAATATCTTTTGTTTCCAGGTTGACTTCTCTGTTGTTTGCAATGCTGTGTCTTATAACAACCAAAGGGAAGTATGTCCTTTGCCAGGAGGACTAGGGTCTTCACATAAATTTAAGAGTATTCCAAATAGGCTAGCTCTTATAGGAGAATAGTAACTCTGTGGAATATACCAGATGGAAGCATCCTTAGAAGTTATCTTGCTTACTCTCCTAATTTTATGAAGTTAAAAATAACCCAAGATATTTGAATGAATTTTCCAAGTCAGAAATCTATTTAGTACAATATAGCCCATTGACTTACATTTAAAAACTGATTTAGCCAAGATGACTTTTTAAAAATTTACTATTAAAATAAGGATTCTCAATTCGAGTTAATGTAGGGAATTAAAACATATAAAATATTAAATATTTATTTTACCTTAAAATGTGTCAAATATACATCATTTACCAGCCATTGAAATTTTATGACACCCATAATGTATCATCTTTGGTGCTGCTTTATTTAATGGACTTGTAGTGGAGTGAAACTTAAAGACATTTGTTTAGCAATCTGACTGCAGAGTTATACATTTTTAACACCCCTCCCCACACACTTAATCAGTATTGTAACTCAGAGCTAATTTGATAGCAGTATTTTTAGAAGCTCACCTTTGTTGAGTCTTTTCAAAGAATTCAAGCTGTTTCTATAGAAACAGTAAACCCCTCTCTTCACATGCTCACATTCCATCAGTTTCCTTAACATTTATTTAAATTATGGAGTTACAATTACAAGTACTCAGGCAGTGACAAGTTTAAGAACCAATATTATTGATCCTTGGTAAGCACAGCAACTAATGAAAGCAGAAGTATATGGGCATACCAAGGAATTACCTTCTTCCCAAGAGAGTGGCATTAGGCAGTTTGCAAAGGTAATGGAGCGTTAACCATCTGGCCAGATGTTAAGTGGTGGCCATTTAACAGATGATTTTTTAAAATAGGCTTTTTCCTACTGATGTTCTTTGGGGCTTGTGGCCTAATCTTGGAGGCCCTGTTGGTTCAAGCTTCCCTATCTCTTGGGATCCTTGCCATGTCCCTCACCCTGGTCCTAAGGCCCACATCTCACATCAGGTGGACAACTCTGATGGAAGGCTATGGGATTAGCTTACACTTCCTATTCTATGAAATCTCTCTCTCTCTCTTAAGCACCTGTGAATATCTATTTCTGCATTTGAGGCTCATTTATGCATTTTTTGGGGGTCATATTTTATCCAGGAATACCTATCTTTGTTTGGAGGAGGGGATTCATTCACTTAACTTAGTTCATTTGTCAGAGAAGTCCTCTAGAAGACCTTTCTATTCTAAGTCATTGGTTCAAAACGGAAGAGCTGTGATTCTTCCTGTGAAATGTTGCAGGGATCTTCGTATGTTTGTTTTCGAGAAGGCAGACATTGGTCTCCTAATGTAGGGGTCTTCTTTGCTTATATGCACCCACTATTGGAGGTATCTTTGTTCTTGCATGCTCCTCACCCCCACACGTTACTCCCAAGTTACCTTGGAAGCACTCCAAGTTATCATTGCTTTTTGTCTCCCTGGAAGCCAAGTTTTAATTCCACTTCCTATTATCCCATCACTCTGTCTCTTGGACATTTTTCCTTTGATATAGATCTGTCAGGCCCCTTTGTAAAAATGTAAAACTATTACATTCCCTTTACTCACCCTGGCACTAATGTCCTGACTTCAAATAAATGTCCTGAAGTTCTTTTGGCTGGCCTTTACGGAACACCACATTTTTAAGTTACCTTCCATCCCCAATCTTCTTGTACTTTGTTTAAGATGTAAAATGAGGGCAAAGAATCACAGGGCTTAACTAATGGTCTGCAATTTCCTGCTGTCTCTATACCTTTTTTATGACATTAATTCATTGCTACTTCTCTGACCTGTGGAATTTCTTTTGGATAGAATAACTAGGAGTTAAAATGAACTTTTAAAAAAATGCCAATTTGATTCAGTAGTCTTGTCAGAGTTCTCATCATTGCCTCTTTGGGACAGCATACACTATTGTAATCATTTTAACAACTGCTCTCTGCTAAAACAGGTATCTTAATTACTCATCTTCTTACCTGAAGGTTACAGTTTTGATTTAGTTTCCTTTGTTTAGAAAAGAAGCATTGTTCACATAATGTACTTCAAGTCAAATTTTCCCCCATCTACTGATTCCTCTATTTTTTCAATTTTCTCCAAACAGATCATTATGGTACAAATACTAAGAAAAATATCCAGTTTGTGTTTCATATTCTTGGTATTATCATTTGATGTTTTATTCTCTGAGTTTCTTAAAGTTGTTATGTATATCAGGTAGGTTTTTTGGATTGCAAGTAATAGAAACTGATTCTAATTCATTTAAGCACAATAGGAATTAATTGGAGATGCTTAGCGGCTCAGAAAATCAAGGGGAAGACTTCAGAAAGTGCACAGTGTGTTAAATCAGCTATTCCCACAATAATGTTTCACAATAAACAATCCCAAAGCTCAGGGACTTAACACACTGAGTACTTATTCTTACTCTCAGGTGTCTTCAGGTTGACTGTGGTTTGGTGGGGCTTGGTTGGTGTAATGGCCTCCTCAAGATATCTATGTCCTAATCCCCATTACTTTATGTGGCAAAAGAGGCCTTGCAGGTATGATTGAGTTAAGATTCTTAAGATGGGTAAGTTATTAATCATATGTGTTCTTATAAAAGAGAGACAGAGGAACATTTGACGTAGAAGGCAGAAGGTGATATGTGATAGTAACAGAAAGAGATTTGAAGATGTTTTGCTTCTGGCTCTGAAGATGGAGAAATGAGCCCTGAGTCAAGGAATGCAGTTCTAGAAACTGGAAATGGCAAGGAAACAAATTCTAAGAGCACCGCCCTCCTGACACCTTGATTTTGGCCCCGTGAAATTGCTTTTGGGCCTCCACAACTGTAAGAGAATTCATTTTTGTTCTTTTAAGCTACTAGCTTAGAGGTGATGTGCTACAGCAGCCATGGAAATGAATGCAGCTGGGTAGCACTGCTGTGGATTGCAGGTTGGCTGGGTTCAGTGCTAGGCTCTGAGTTGGGTTCAATGTGCTGCATATCTGTCATTCCTCAGGCTCAGGAAAAGGGAAGAGGTTTCCCGGGCCATACTCTTCTTGTGGCAAATCCCTGTAGAACAAATATCAAGCCAGGCCACACAAGTACATGTAACCTCTGTGCATCATGTAGGCTAATGTTCCTTTAGCAAAGCATGTCACATGACCAAGCCCAATATTAGTGGGGCTGGGAGTTATACTCCACCTACAGTGGAAGGCAGGGGTGGGTGGAGTAAATATTTGCTGAGCTATAATCCAGTCCATCATAGACAGGAATCAAGTGAACTTGTTGGCTGAACCACAGCCAAGGTGGTCCACATACAAGAAGAAGAGCCTGGAGTAGTTTCTAGTTATTAGTTACCACTTAATGAACTCTAAACTTCTCTTGACTTATTTTTTCTGCCTTTTAAAAAATATGTATTTTTACTGATTTCAGAGAGGAAGGGAGGGGGAAAGAGAGATAGAAACATCAATAATGAGAGAGAATCATTGGCTGCCTCCTGTGAGCCCTACACTGGGGATCGAGCCCGCAACCCATGTATGTGCCCTTTGGCCAGAATCGAAACTGGGACCCTTTAGTTCGCAGGCCGACGTTGTATCTACTGAGCCAAACCGACTAGGGCTTTCTTCTTTCTTTCTTTCTTTTCTTTCTTTCCTTTCTTTCTTCCCTTCCCTTCCCTTCCCTTTCCTTCCTTCCTTCCTTCCTTCCTTCCTTCCTTCCTTCCTTCCTTCCTTCCTTCCTTCCTTCCTTCCTTCCTCCCTCCCTCCCTTCCTCCCTCCCTCCCTCCCTCCCTCCCTCCTTCTCTCTCTTTCTCTCTCTCTTTCTCTCTCTCTCTCTCTCCCTCCCTCCCTCCCTCCCTCCCTCCCTCCCTCCTTCTCTCTCTTTTTCTCTCTCTTTCTCTCTCTCTCTCCCTCCCTCCCTCCCTCCCTCCCTCCCTCCCTCCCTCCCTCCCTCTCTCTCTCTCTCTCTCTCTCTCTCTCTCTCTCTCTCTCTCTCTCTTTCTTTCTTTCTTTCTTTCTTTCTTTCTTTCTTTCTTTCTTTCTTTCTTTCTTTCTTTCTTTCTTTCTTTCTTTCATCTAGCCTGGCTGGCGTGGCTCAGTGGTTGAATGTCTATCTATGAACCAGGAGGTCACAGTTTGATACCTGGCCAGGGCACATGCCTGGGTTGTGGCCTTTATCCCCAGTGGGGAATGTGTAGGAAGCAGCCAACCAATGATTCTGTCTAATCATTGATGTTTCTAGCTCTCTCTCCCTCTCTCTTTCTCTCTGAAATCAATAAAAATATATTAAAAAAATAGTCATTTGATCTAGATTCAATGTTCGAGGTACAAATATTTGATTGGCCAAGTCTAGCTTATGAGTTCAGGGATAGAAATTGTCTAGCCTTTTCAGCTTCCATATGGGGAGGGAAGTTCTGCCTACTGACAACTTTCATACAATGGCAGGACTCCCTCAGTTTAGGAAGGGGATTTAGATGCTGGGCAGAAGGAAACAAAAAAATCTTCCAAGGATCATTGTGAAAAGAAAAAGGGTTTGGGGCAAGTTACTTAAATTTCCTGAAACTTAGTTTCCTCATCTCTAACATAGGGATAAAAATAACTGTAAACTTTTTATGAACAACAGAATTCAAGTACTTGACATATTTGATGCTTAATAAATGGAAGTCATCTTTTAAAGGAGACAACCTATTTTTTCAGACTTCATTTTTCATGAGGAAATTTTCATTTCATTGCCCAGAAAGGAACAGTATTTATGGCTCTGTGGGTACTTGTCAGCATATAAAGCCAGATCCTCTTACCTACATCCATTTTCTGTCCATCTTTATTTTTCCAGGGGTGGTTTACCTTTTGACTTAGGGGGTCAGAGCTGGATACCCATGTCTACATCTTCTGAGTGAGGTTTAGGTGGTTGGTGTTGCTCTTCTCCTATGGTCTGCTCTTCCTTATTCTCTTGACCCGTTCTTTGTACATTCGTGTTTTCCTTCCCTATATGTATGTGCTAAGTTTTCCCCTGCAGTAAGACTCATTGTTGTAAGGGGTACATGGATTTATCCAGTAGGGAAAGTGTTAGGTAGACAAGATGGGGGCAGGTCTAGGCACAACCTTGAATCTGGCACTACCAGCAATTAAGCTGATAATTTGATATCTTGTTGACTGCTCTATCAACTGATTCCAAATTCATAGTATGATGGTGTGTAACTGGCAATGTCAGACTCTTCAATGCTATTTTAAAGTGAGTCAAAGCGTAAAGCTTAGAGAGTTGGTATCCAAAACTATCAGTTCTAGTCCTATCTTACTGGACTAGCTTCATGTCCTGTAAAATGGTTTATTTTTACATACATAAGTGGCTGAAATCCAATGTCAAAAATAACCTGAGAAGGCAAATGACAAATAGTTTAGCTGTAACCACAGTAAAGAGCAACCTAAAGTGTTTCTAGTCATCCGAGTTGGCTCAGACAAGCAGTCCATGGAAGTAACATATAATTGGGAGCCAGGACAGATCTGTCACCAGTTTGTTTAAATTTCTTTACTTTTGGTCCATATGGGTGGCATGTTTTCTGGTAAATGCACAGGATGCCGAGCTGATCACATCATAGTTCTTGCCATCTGGGTGTAAGGATGCTCACAGAAAGTAGTCCAGGGTGGCAAGTTAGAGTCTTTTCAAAGTGATAATAGTTATTTCTTTTCAGAGAAGCAGGAGTATGGATAGAAGAACTATCAATGCCAAGTAATTCTTTACTTTCTCATCCTGACCTAGATCATACCCTTTTCAGTCCTGACCTTCCTGGATAAGCTCTCCCTTCCTATCTTTTTGGACAGCATGAAAGTTATAAAAGCTTCTCTTGAAGAATAGTTCCTTTGTAATTCAGAGAAATGATGCTTGAAAATAGTTGCTCAGTTGTGTATATAGTCAGGTACACATGTTTTAAATTGAATTTTTTCCAAAGTGAATCCTATGTATCGAAGCAAAGATGTGACCCATGAATAAAGACATAACAAAAGGAAATGAAACCTTTATACAAATGACAACCACATATAGATAGGGTTATTTAAGAATGCCATGCATGTCAGATTTTTTACTTGCCCAGCATCCATTTTTCAGTCTTGTGATATCAACATACTGATCTTCCTTGGGTAGAACCATCTCTCGTTCTATGTGGTTTGGGTGGGACTGATTCTACTTTCTAGATTTTGAGAATTGCCACATGTCCCAAGTTGATACAACAAGGTAAAATCCTAAGCATTTTGAAAGTCCAACTGGAGGTCCTATGTATGATTAGAGGGGAGAAACTGCCTGAGAATGGAGCCATAGAGATAAGTGAAATCAAGAGATGAAGAGAATAATAAACAACTGCTAACAACAAATATGAGTCCCTGGATTCACCCTTGCCTGGATCCCTGATGCTACTGGACTTTTTAGTTGAACCAATAAATTTCCTCTTTTTACTTAAGTTTGGTTTTGATTTTTAAAAATTTATTTTATTTTATTTTTTACAAATGAAGGAGCTCCTACTCACATAAAATGTTGATAGTAGATAAGAAAAATAGAGGCAGCATGAAATAGCAAGCAGAAAGAGGACAGACCTAGGTTTTTAGCCCTAGTTTAAACACTAAATATTTCTTGGCCTTCTTTACTTTTGAAATAAAACTGAAGTTTTAAAAATATTATCTATTTTGCTGGGGATTTAAAGATCACATGGCCATGCAGCTGGTTCTAACATAGTCCTGCAGCGGGGGCAGCTGACCTGTATTCTCCTTCCAGGGCTTTGTTCACAAGATTTTTTTCTCTGGGATTAGCAGCCTTTTATGTTATTGGATTGACATTCTCCACAACCTTTGGAAATCGCATGGATAAAATGGTATTGATTGGGGACCGTTAATGAACGTTTCTCCTATGCCACGGCAGAGAAAACAGTTAGTATTAGATATAAGAGGGGGGTATTAGAAAACTGACCCACTTTTTTAATACATTAAACAAAGGATTGATGCATTAGATATTTTTGCCACCTATTCTATTCTTTGAGAAAGTTTTTAAGAGGATTTAAGTCAGTTATTTGTTAGATTCCCAGTGCCTTCCTTAGTAGTATGCCTGATACACAATGAGTACTCAATAAATATTTAATAAATGGTTAAATATTTGGGGTAATTTCTGTTTATATTACCAAGGCATTCATTTTAATTCATTAATACTTCCAAGAGAAGCATATTTCTAGACGTCCATTCTCTTTGTTATTATTAAATAACTACAGGCCCAGTGCATGAAATTTGTGCACTCAGCAGGGGAGGGGGGTCCCTCAGCCTGGACTGCATCCTTTTGCAGTCTAGGAGCCCTCGGGGGATGTCTGACGGTTTAGGCCTGCTTCCTATAGGGAGCGGGCCTAAGCCATCAGTGAGACATCCTTAGCACTGCTGTGGAGGCAGGAGAGGCTCCCACCACCGTGGCTGCACTAGTCAGCCATGAGCTCGGCTTCTGGCTGAGCGGCGCTCCCCCTGTGGGAGCACACTGACCATCAGGGGACAGCTCCTGCATTGAACATCTGCCCCTTGGTGGTCAGTGCATGTCATAGCTGCCAGTCATTCTGCTGTTCAGTCGATTTGCATATTAGCCTTTTATTATATAGGATGTTTAAAAGTGGTATTTTTTAATTTAAATTAACAATAAAAATGGAAATTTATGTCTGATGTCTCTTGCATTATTTTTTAAAAATATAGTTTCCTTAAGGACTTTATAGTTTTCTGTAAAATTCTGTATTTTGCCTCTTATTAGTTTTTGCAAATTTCTTTGACTTACTTTTCATGTTCCTTTAAAAGATTAACTTCCTCCTTCCTAAATAAATCAATATTATTCTTGTTGAAATTGTGTTTCCTTAAATGTTAACATATTCTACCCCCTTCCATCCTATTTGCCATGCTACCTCCTTCACTGCACACAGAATCTGAAATAGATTTAGATGCAATTGGGCGACATATTATTAAATAACCAGCCTCTCAACTTAGTCCTGTCAAGTTTCCAGATGCATACACATTTCCTTGTCTGCCTACCACTGCAGAGCACTTCTCCCCACTGAAGTTAACTGAATGGAAATTAGTTCATAACCTGAATTTATTCAATGGGAGAATTCTCTTATTTATACCCTTTCTTTGAAGTCCTTTTTCAGTTTCAAATTGGATTTATAATTGGTTTCCTATTTTCAACTATTTATTTATTTTTTTTATTTCCCCGTCCTCCCTCACATACACTGGCTTTGAATCTCTTTGACTATTTCGTTATTACTAAACGTATTGCCTTCCATTCTTCCTTCTTTTCCTCTTCCCTTCCATCCTCCCTCCTTTTTCTTGCTTCTTTTTAAAAATTTTTATTTGAATAAATGCTTTGAAACAGACTTACCAATAGAGTACCTCTTTCTGGAAATTATTGGTCACTCACTTGGGTCCATGCATAAGGACTCCATTTCTACCTTTTGCTTCTGTTATTTTCTTTGTTCTTTAATTTATGTAGCTTTAGACCTCTGACTTTTATTTTTGTCTTTTTCACAAGAAATAGTAGTAAAATAGCAACATGATCTAGCCTTCAATTGGCAAAGCTATGAGATTACTGGCCTGTGTCCACAGCTAGCTCTGAGATGTGTATTTCCTGGCAGCTTATTTGGATGTCGAGCAGAAAGAAAGAAAGAGAGGGAATTTAGTTCAGTGTTTTTTACCCCCACAATGTATTTTTATTTATTTCAGAGAGTAAGGAAGAGGGACAGAGAGCTAGAAACATCAATGATGAGAATCATTGGTCGGTTGCCTCCTGCACGCCCCCTACTGGGGATCAAGCCCACAACTTGGGCATGTGCCCTGGACTGGAATTGAACCTGGGACCCTTCAGTTCGCAGGCATCAGCCTTATGCAAGAGACATTTGCTCTATCCACTGAGCAAAATGGGCTAAGGACTAGTTTAGTGTTTTATAGCAGAGGTTCTGGTTACAAATTGCCTAGGTTAAATTCTGGCTTTGCCATTTACCAGTGTGTGATCTTAGGTAAGTTACTTAAGTGTGTATAATTCTATAATGCATCATCATTGTGTATTCCTCCAAAATCCAGGCTCCTTTTGTCACCATATATTTGACCCCCTTTACCCATTTCTATCTCCCTTATTCCCTTCCCCTCCGGTGACCACCATATTGTTTTCTGTGTCTATGAGTTTTTGTTTGTCTTGTTTATTACTTTCAGTTTTATATCACACATATGAGTGAAATCATATGGTTCTTGACTTTTTTGGTCTAACTTATTTTATTTCGCATGATATTCTTAAGATTCATCCATGTTGTCACAAATGGCAGTATTTTATCTTTTCTTATGGCTGAGTAGTATTCCATTGTGGATATGTACCACATCTTCTTTATCCAATCATCTATTGATTGGATTGTTTCCATGTCTTGGCCACCATGAATAAGGATGCAGTGAACAGAGGGGAACATATATCTTTAAAATAAATGTTTTTTATAATTTTTGAGTAGTTACCCAGAAGAGGGGTTGCTAGGTCATATGATAACTCTATTCTTAATTTTTTGAGGAGCCTCTGTACCGTTTTCCATAGTGGCAGTATCAGTTTACCTTCCCACCAGCAATGAATGAAAGTTCCATTTTCTCTACAACCTCTCCATCACTTGCTATTATTACTAGAGGATTACACCAGTGGGATTCCTCCATTGAGAGTGGGAGTGGGGTTTTGGGGGGGCGGTGTTTCTGGAATGAGCAATTCCAGAGGCCCCCATGGGAGGATGAGATGTGGTAAAAGGCTGAATTTTCATGGAGTTATATTCCTTGGGTTGTAAAGTCCGATGCCCCTTAACCCAGTCTTGAAAATGTGCAGTTGGGTCTTTAGTAGAGCTAAAAGCAAAGTCAGTGTCCAGAGTTTCTGCTCCATGGTGGAATTAAGTCTGGTACAGCATTAGGCTAATTATAGTCCATTAGTCCATTGTGTGGGTCTCACATGACTGTGAGCCACATGGGTGAATGCAGGGGGGGGGGTGCCCCCTGCAACAGAAGAGCCAGGAGCATAGGAGCATAGGAACATAGGGGGGAGATAGAGAGAGAGAGAGAGAGAGAGAGAGAGAGAGAGAGAGAGAGAGAGAGAGGTGTCTTTTGTTCAGGATTTTAAGTATTAAATCTTCCCGTGCTTGCAGTGGCCACACCTGTTCTGGCCCACTGACTTGTTCCCAGGTGTGACTGACAGGTAAGCACTTTCCCACATCGCCCAGGCTTTACTGGGCATGCGTCTATTGTCCAGTCCCTTCCCGCAGTGATCTGTGGGGAACAGACTTGGAGAATGTTAACTGTAGCTTCTTGGCAAAACTTTATAAATGGCATGCCTATTATGTAGTTTTCCCTTTACTCCTTTCCTGTTAAATAACCAGGTTATTATAATGGTATCATTATTACTTTTCTTTTTTAAAGTATCCATTCTAACCTGTGCGAGGTGGTATCTCATTGAGGTTTTGACTTGCATTTCCCTAATAGCTAGTGAAGTTGAGCATCTTTTTATGCATCTGTAGGCCAATGGAAAGCCACATGCAAAAGAATGAAACTAGACTACCACTTGTTCCCATATATAAAAATTAACTCAAAATGGATCAAAGACCTAAATATAAGACCTGAAATAATAAAGTACATAGAAGAAAATGTAGGTACTAAAATTAATGGACCTTAGCCTTAGAAAAGATTTTTATGAATTTGACCCCAAAGGCAAGAGAAGTAAAGGCAAAAATAAATGAATGGGACTATATCAAACTAAAAAGCTTATGCACAGCAAAAGAAACTGCCAACTAAACTAAAAAGCAACAAACTTAATGGGAGAAGATGTTTGCAAACAACTCTGATAAGGAGTTAATATCCAAAATATATAAAGAACTCATACAACTCAACACCAAACAAACAATCCAATGAACAAATGGGCAGAGGACTGAACAGGCACTTCTGTCATTTGAAATGTTGGTGGATAATGCCAAATTTATAATTACCGGTTTTGATGGTTATATAATATTCCCATACATGGATGTAATTTGATTTGCTTAATCATTTCTTCAGAATTGGACATTGGACATTTACATTGTCAGAAGTTTTCCCCAATGATAAATAATGCTGCCTGAATATTTTCATGAAGATATCTTTGTCAGCATTACCTTATGATTAATTTTCATAAAGAAAATTAGTTGTCATAAAAGATGAACATTTTAAAGACTCTTCAGTCATCTAGCTAAATTGATTTTTCAAAAGTGTGTCAGTTTACACATCTGGTATGTGCAAACTTTTGAACTTGAGATAGGGCTAAAAAGTTGCTTTAAAATGTTATGTTTGGTTCTCAATTTCCTATATCTAAGGTTAATAATACGTTGTAAAAAAGGGCCAGCATTTGGCCAGAAAATGATAAATACTTTTCAAATGATTCATATATTACTGAAAATTCTCTAGAATTTCCATGAAGAATGTCCTCTGTTGTTGTTTGGCAGTCATTTCCTATTGCTACTACACTTAGAAGGTCTGCATGTATTAATGGGGGTCAGGTGAGTTGCTCTGGTATGGGTCTATCATATCTATCTATAATAAATAAAAGGGTAATATGCTAATTGGACCAGACGTCTTCTGGACGTCATTCTGGACATCCTCCCTGATAAAGCCGTGGTGGAGGGAAACCAGCCCGGGTCCTGGGTGCCTATGGTTGGCCCGAGGGAAGCCAGCCCGGGTCCCAGGTGCCTGTGGGCGGCTGGAAGAGGGAAGACCAGGTCTCAGGTGCCAGAGGGAAGCTGGTGTCGGCAGCCGGGGGAAGGAAGGCCTATTGCACAAATTTTCATGCATCGGGCCTCTAGTATGAATATGAAATAGAAAATGCTCAGCTCTGGAAATATTCTGTTTCTGCAGAGAATAAGAAGTGTTAGAAATGATTCCTAACACTATCCCCATGTTCAAAACTGAATTCCAAAATGTTTGGAGCTATCTTTTATTACATCATAATTTTTCTTGTCCTTCAGGTTAAAATAATTTTCTGAGGCAACTGAATCTTTTGAGAGAAATGTTTTCAGTTCAGGCTATAATTAAACAGAGGACTAAATTTTGATTTCTCTTTCCTTTTATCTTGAAGATCACTCATTTGTCATTCAGTCCCTGTTGCTGTGGATGGTTAATTTTATTTGGTTTGGGTGTATATTTGTGTTTAATTTATTTTTCTTAAAAATATATATTTTATTGATTTTTAATGGAGAGGAAGGGAGAGGGACAGAGAGTCAGAACCATTGATAAGACAGAAATATCGATCAGCTGCCTCCTGCACCCCCCCCCCCCCCACTGGGGTTGTGCCTGCAACCAAGGTACATGCCCTTGACCGGAATCGAACCTGGGATCCCCCAGTCCACAGGCCGACGCTCTATCCACTGAGCAAAACCAGCCAGGGCCGTATTTAATTTCATAATTAGGTTTTCAGCTCCTTGAACACAGCAATTATTTCTTGTATATCTTTGTATCCTTTATTAGTGTTAAGAAGTACTTTCACTATAGTGGATTCTTCATTCAATACAGCTTGTCACACATATTATGTAACACACATTGTGCTATTTCTGGAGATTCTATGCGAAGACATAATCTTAGTGCTCCTCAAATAATATAATCCCTATATTTTTCAAGCTTCTGTTGTAGTTGGATTTGGACCATGTGATTAGTTATGACTAGTGGACTGTGAACATTTAACTGGGCTAAGACAGTTAAGAGTTGGTGTGCCACCACCATCTCTCTCTTATCCTGATGTAGCAACTTTGGATGCCGAATATTGACATGATAGCTCAGAAGATTGAGTCTCAATCCCTGAGTCACTGGATGGAGGAGAGTTAGAAGTCCCCACCATGCACATCAGAATCTGTGTGAGTGAAAAATAATCTTTTGTTGCTTTAAACTACTGTGATTTGTTTTTACAGTGAAACCTATTCTATCTTGAGACATTGCCCTTAAGCAGCTCAGAGACTATGTGAAGTAAGTCATACTTAGTCTATGTATGATTGACTTTTGAGTATGTGGCTAGGAAATAGAGTGACCTATAGACTTTGAACTTATAAGTAGAATAAGAATTCAATGATTGGTTTCTTTGGATTTTGGATTCTTTTAAAAATTGTTTTTCAATTATAGTTGACATGCATAAACTCTTATTTAATAATCTGCTAGTCTGAGGAAAAAAACGTAACTTCCCAGAGCTGTAATTTCCTCATTTGTAAATGAGAGTGCTGGCCATTTTTTCCGCTCTAACTTCATCTCTGGTTTGTAAGCAGCTATGAGTGTAGAAGAAACAGAGACCATAGAACGTTCATATTTTTATTAAAAGAGGTACCTTTTGTAATTGACTGGTTAGGCTCTCACAGTACTACTCTAAAGTAGCAGATGGAGGCAGGACGAACCATTGTTTTCTAACTTTCATTCTGTCTTCAGAGAAGTCATGAAAATTTGTTGCAACACATTCATTACTATCAACAAAGATACCTTTTCTTTAGAAAGAGAATATACACAACACTGTCAAACGCCTACTCAAATTCCATGTTAGTTATTGTATCTGAGGGCAGTCTCTTCTTGAACATCTTTCATTCCCTTATGCAAAGAAAGTTATCTACTACCTTCTACATGCTATCTTTAAATTCTGATACATTTCCATTATTTCACTTATTATATGGTATTTTATTATTGTTTTTTAAACAGCTATTTATGCTCTACTTGACTGCACACTCCACAAAAAAAGGGCCTTTCTTCATTATATCCCCAGGGTCTAACCCAGAGCCCAGCACCCTGTAGCCACCTAATAAATAGTTCTGAAATAACTGAATGACGGACAAGTGAACTTTCATTGTTACCCAACATTTCCTGGTAAACTGGATTTGGAAATGCTAGTATTCCAGTTAATTTGCTGTTACCATAATCCCCTCCCCACTACCATTTTTCTCTTAAGAGATGGACCATTTCTAGGTGACCTGCCATGTAGTTGAATTACCAAAATCATGCTTTAGCTCTGGCTTCTTAGCTTGCTCTGCAAGGGAATTAGGACATTTAATGCATTTGTGTTGCTAAAGAGCTTGAGATCTGCTTGGGAAAGTCACTTTAGATTTCCTAAATGCGAGTATCATAATATTTATTTAGAAATGATGAATAGAATTCTTAAAATAGTCTTGTTCATTGTGGTATCACTGAAAGCATGCTATCCTGAATCCCATTTGTCTTGGGTATAGGATTTCTGGAAGATGAATGAAAAGAGGAAATTAATGGATTTTGGATTGGATTATATAAGAAAGAACAATTTCAATAAAGGTCCCTTTTCTTAAAGTGACAAATGCTAGAAAAATGCCTTTAGCTACACCTACGTGGGCCTGGTAATTACAAGTCTGATCAATGGGCAGATGCCATATGTTGCCAGATGGAGAGTATGAGAACCACCTCTGCCTTGAAGTCTGTTCTGGGAGGGTCACCTCTATCTAGAGTCTTAAAAGTTAGGTATATCATTTATGGTTGCATCCATTCTCTGGGAGAAAGGAGGCTTCATTCTTGTGGTGTGTGGAGTTTGATAGCCTTGGTATTTATGTCAGGCATGGATTTAAAAAGACAAACAAGCATGCCTTTAAAGCTGAGGAAGGATTTGGTGGTCAGAGCAATTGCTGGCTGAGGTGGAACAGTCACCTTCATTTGGGAGAATTTGGACAGTGTGACTCAGGGAGACAGTTAGAGGGAGGGAAGTGACTCCATGTGATAGTGCTAAAAATTCTCTGAAGTGTGTTTCAAACAGCTAGTCTAAAATACGCTCTTCTCTCCTCCCTGCAGACAATGAAAAAGGTAGGGGATAAACATCTCTTATACCCACTTTTTTTTTTTTTTTTTGGCACCGTCTTCTGCTTACTCAGTTTTCTCTTCAAAGGTTCTCTTGATATCAATTATTTATTTATTTATTTTTATTGTCTAAAGTTTTACATATGTCTTCTTTTCCCCCAATTGACTCCCCCCACCCCACAGTCATTCCCACCCCGGGCAAGCCCCCACCGCCCCAGTGTCTGTGTCCATTGGTTATGCTAATATGCATGCATACAATATCAATTTAAATTTCATTTTATTTCTGTGAAAGTATATAGAGTTTCTTTCCAAGTGCCCCCAAAAGACCTGCCTTCTCCCAATTTTAAGGAATGAATCCTCCAAAACAGAGTATTGGAGTATAGTCTAATTTTTTGCTCTAGGAGAGTACTCACCACTGTCGCCATCCACAAACTTCCCATTGTATGTAATAATGATAGTTACAATAACAGTAATAATTAGTGAAGGTTTATTTAGAAGTTCTAACACTGGGAACATTCAGAGGACTTTCATAGTTAACATGTAGGAGAGGCAAGATAATGTTAAGTACTTTTCCCAGAAAGACAGGTTTTCATGAGCATCAGTTCCTCTGAGCAGAGGAAGGGAAATTTTTCCACCAAAAGTGAGAGTGGGAGGTAGGTATGGGTATGGATACAGACACAGTTGTCATGGTTGCATGTAAAGTGTGTATTAGAGATGGTGACTAGGAAGTAATTTCAGCTGGATGACATTGACATTATTCTCTCCAAAGTAGAAGCATGGGTGAAAGTTGGGGCTTAAAGAGTATGGTTATCACTGAGACTAGTTGGTAGGTTATCAAATGTCTTTCAATTACAACAAATGCAAATTTAAATAAATTACAAAACTTAATTTTAGTCCTCATTATTATGATAAATCCACTGGGTCTGTGACTTCAGCAGTCAGTGTGTATGCTTTATAGAATGGCCAAGAACTGGCTGAAATTGACATGTCATTTTGAAAGCAACATTTAATGTAGGATTGGGATGTGTGGGCCCTAATATTGGAAAGTTGTGGACAAAGACCTCCTGGGCCTCAGGAATTCTCATTAACTCTAAGAAGCCAGAAGGAAGACAGGAGAGGTTGACACCTTCTATTGCTGCATATCACTCTTCTTTCTCCAATTATTCCATAAGAATTGAGCAGGGCACCCATTCTGCACACTTCATAGAATTTCAGGGATGATTGAATTAGAATGAAACAATTTTTTACTTTTTAATTTTGTTGCATTTTCTTTCTTTGGAAGATTAACTTTGAAAGGATTCTTTGTACATAGCTTATCTGTTCACGATTTTAGCAATTTGTCTGAATTTCTATTCTGAATTAAACTATTAATCTTTAGAAACTTTACATGTCATGTTAAAAAAAACCCTCTTTTTTATAGCCATAAAAAGAGCAGAAGTAGATATTGCTATTCAGTAAAGAGTGGGTATCATTAGCTCAGCATATCAGAAATCCTTCCTTCTGAAATGATATAAAAATTACAGTAGTTAGCAAAGAAGTCCATTGTTATAATCATTTCATTGCAAAAGAGAATTTGAACCTTTAATATCTTACTTGTCTTTTTCTAATGTGCTAAGCAGGAACAGTTTAGTGGCATTAGGTATAAAAGCTCATTTTTCTTACTAAAGCAGTAGCATGGCCTTCTGGGAAATGAGGCAAATTAAAACTTATGAGGACTGGGTTCTTTCAACCTCTACTACTACCTGACCTTGGTAATACTGTTTACTCTCTCTGAGCCTCAAGTTCCCCATTTATAAAGTTGGATTCAAAATGATCTTGCATGTACGCACTCCTTTGAGGATTATAAAGGGAAGGTACTACATAAACCAGGAGCTTTTTATTCTTTATAGTTTTGAACTGAGAGTATTACTTTACCTAGGGTTGAGAACAGATCAATGAGGAACTAGGCAGTAGGATTTTTAAAGAAAGGTTAAACTAAAAGTTTTGTTGAGAACAAATATTTATATATTAGCTTATGTAATCCCATTGGCTTCCAATATATGTTTGGAAATGTTTCTATGGGAAAAAAACAAATGGCCCCAACTCCTAAGAAGAAATCTCACTTGAGAATCCTAATATTCAACTTCAAGGAATATTTAGCCTTTATAAAAATATAGTTTGATAATATTTAATTCTCCTACTTACTCTGGTAAGATGTTAGATGACTAACCTCTTTGCCATGCATATATTTAAAAATGTATTGGACACTAATTATTATCTCATTGCATGTCCTCACTGTTTCAACTGAAGTTAGACTGTCTGAGCTATGAGATAGCTGTAGTTGATTAGTAGACGTTCCTAGTAGGAAGGAAGCATAGAAAAGTGCATTTTCAGGGGAGATGTTAATTGTCTTCATTTAGCTTAATGACAGACCTCTCTAGTGTCCCTGGATGTTGGTTAAGAGAACTACTAGACCAAAAGAAGATTCAAACAATGGCAGTGTGGATGAAATCAGCGAAAGTCCTGTTATCTTTGGAGGCAACCATGACTTCATATCTAAAATAGATCATTGTTTACATTAATAAATTGACCTAAACCAAATGTGATCAAGGTAAGAGAATTATTTGGAGGAGAATGGATGAACCTACATAAAGAGCATGTAATAAGGACTCTGGGTTTTATGATGGTGACTTGTAGATGGTCCAACGGTCTATATACTTGACAGTATGGGTAGGAAACTACTAGATATTGGGATGATGATAAGTAAAAAGCAAACCACATGTATATACAAACACATTTTTAAAGAAAAGGGTAAATAAAACAAGAACAACAGAATCATAATTTGGGAACTAAAGTTCTTGGTAGTAGAACCAACTAAGACTTTAAATAGGTAGAATATGTCAAGGGAAGTACTGGCTAGAAGGATAAAGCAAATTAGAGAAAAGAAGAAGGGAAAGAAAGGAAATGAAAGACATAGTAGAATTTATTATTTACGAAAGCCAACATCACCATATTGAAAATTTCTGGAATATTTTTGTGTTATTTCGTGATCGAAAATGTGACTTTAAATATGTGCAATATGTAGTCATATTTTGTAATGAAAACTTGTGGGATTTTCTTTCTAGTATTTTAAAAGAGAGGATATAGAACTTTTTTTTGTCATCAATGGCTTCAAACATAAATGATTACTTGGCTTGGGGCATTACAGAGTGGTGGAGACTGCGGTGAAGTATTAGCTGGTGGTTATATTTATAGGAAACAGGGTGGACTTTCTGACTTGTTCAGTTGTGAGTTCTTGGCTCTAAGTAAATTTATTTATACTATATTGAGGACAAAATGAAATTTGGCTTTGTTGACTAACAGATCACCTTGCAGAAGCTGGTCTCATGTGAACAATGGTATTTCAAAGCCTGAAAAAGTACAACTCATTTCCACAATGGCACTTTCTCTATGAGCATGTGGTGCCCTATTGCTGATTCCAGGCAGCATAAACTTTGCATGGCTGACATTTTCTGACTCAACTCCTGCTATAATTGAAATTACTTTATTAAACAAGCTTGAATCATTTCAATTACATCGTGGCCTGGAGTGCTGGTGGCATACATGATGACTACATGCTGATTAAATTAGAGCTCCTACACCCCAGAAGATGTGCATACCAGAAAATGGCTTTCTCTTTCTTCAATATATAAAAAAGCCCTCTCTAATTCATATTCACTGGATAGATCCCTTTGGGTTGTATATTAATATTCATAAGATAAACCACATAGCTAAAGCAGAAGATTAAAGTCAAGTCTCTTAATAAAGAAGCAAGAGTAATGACTACAGTAAAATCTCCAAAAATGCCATTATCCCCCTGAAGAGTGAACACTACTACTGTACATGTGTTGAAGCTGAGCAAGAGAACAATAAAAAATGAATTACTGCAGTGATTTGGATTTTAAAATTCGCTAGAGAGGAATGAGCAAACACAAACACTTAAACCAGCAGAAAAGAATATCAGGATCAGACAATTGTACAAAGCAACAGCTTGAGAGTAGAGTGTACAGTTCACCTTCCTGATATGAGAATAGATTTGTGTTATAGGAGGCAGCACTAAAAATCATTTCCCTTAAATACACTATATGGTTTTCTCTTGGATTTATTACTGAATTCTGAAGATGGGGGTTAAACTAAATTATTAACCATAGAGCTGCCCAGTGATTCTTTTTTGTTTACCTATTATACATTTGCTTTCTTTTGGCCATTTATGTGGTTCTTTTCTTGATGAGATGAGGAAATTAACTTGCCTCCCCTTGCTCTCTCCCTTGCTTCCTTCTGCAGATATTTACTAAGAGCCCATTTTGAGCTGGTACTTTCTCAGGAGCTGGGGATCTGGAAATTAACAGACAAAGCTTCTGCCCTCACGAAGCTTTATATTCTCAAGGGAAAACAATAAGCATCTAAACCAATTATAGCCGAGCCCACATGGCTCAGTTGTTGAGCGTCGACCTATGAACCAGGAGGTCACGGTTTGATTCCCAGTCGGGGCATATGCCCAGGTTGCAGGTTCCATCCTCAGTGTGGGGCATGCAGGAGACAGCTGATCAATGATTCTCTCTCATCATTGATGCTTTTATCTCTCTCTTCCTCTCTGAAATCAATAAAAATATAAACCAATTATAAATAATATCAGGGAGTGAGACATGCTCTGAGGAAAACAACATTGACAAGGGTATGGGGAATGAGTTGTTTTTGGTGGGAGTTGTGTTATTTTAGATAGGGACGTTTGGAAAATCTCTCTCTGGGGAAATGGCATTTGAGAGAAAATATTTGTATGTTAATGCCATAATAATAATAATTTATTTTTGTATCATGCTTTAGAGTGTACTGGGTACTTTCAAATAAAATATATCATTTAATCATATCAATCAGGTGAGAACAGAATTATGATCTCAACTTTTTTAAACGAAGCTAAGAAAGCTTAAGTGACTTGCCCAAATTATATAGCAAGTATGGCAGGACTTAGGTCTATGGCTTAAATTATAAAGATAATTTTACTATGACAAAGAAAATTAGAGGATTTAAGTAAAACCTAAATTATTTCTGTATAACTTCTTTCAGTCCCTGCGTGTGTATATGTATGTGTATACATTTGTGTGTAGTGACTAAAAATAATGAATTCTTTCAAAAGTTTATTATTCAGTAACTAGGTTGTGCATTAACATTTGGTCAAGACAAATTTATAAAGGGACTATGACAGTAATTTCTATAATTTACAGATATTCAAGATGTGTCTATCATGTCACAAGGCATGTGCTAATCTTGTGGTCTAGTTCATTCCAAATACTTTTTAGCATATCACATTTACAGGGCAAAATGGCAGCCTCAGTGCAGTCCTTTATATCCTCATGGCTATGAGAAAGAGGACTGCAAAATGAAGTTCTTGGCATAACCCACATGCAACCGCATCCTATATAATAAAAGCCTAATATGCTAAGTGTCTGGTCAGCTATTCAACCAATCAAGACGTAATATGCTAATGATATGCTAAGGTCACTCAACCACTTGCTATGATGTGCACTGACCACCAGGGGGCAGATGCTCAATGCAGGAGCTGCCCCCTGGTGGTCAGTGCACTCCCACAGGGGGCGTGCCGCTCAGCCAGAAGCTGGGCTTATGGCTGGTGAGCTCAGTGGAGGAGACGGGAGCCTCTCCTGCCCCCGAGGTAGTCAGACATTTCCTGAGGGCTCCAGGACTGTGAGAGGGCACAGGCCAGGCTGAGGAACTCCCCCAACCCCCAGTGCATGAATTTCATGCACCACGCCTCTAGTGTTTGTGTAATCTGGTATAATAATATAGTTTTAAAAGTATGCAATTTTTTAAAATTACACCATATTTTGCATGGTGGCAATCACTTTCTACCTTTATGTATTTTTAATTAACTTTACATGCCATAAGTTGCTAAATGCTTCTGTTGTCAAATGCAGATCTTCTCACCCCAAACCATTGTATAATTTCCACTTATTAAAACAATCCCCTCACTTCTAAAAGCTCATATTGCTTCTGCCAGAGCTTGAAGCAGTGGCATCTTCATTTTGTTTTCTTCCATTCACACATATCCAAGGCAGAGGGAAGAGCATTTATGGAGACCTGGGGGCTGCCACTTAGAGAGTGAAGAAAGAAGTAGGGTGACAAAAGATGAAGACCAAGCAATACATAAAGGCCCGAACTGGGGGGCACTGATGCCATACCAGGGAGTATGAGCTTTCTCCTTAGGATGATGTGGAGCCATGGAAAGGCTTAAGCAGGGAATGGGTAAATTTACTTAGTTCCTTTGATTATTTTTTAAGTGTCATTGTCTTTTTAAACTTCTTGTTCTATAGATTTCATGAGAAACTGGCTGTGTTTACTATGTGGGAGGGCATTTTGAACTCAACCCTGAAGCATATTAGTAAACATAACCAAAGTATTATTTCCTTTTCTTCTGAGCACAGTGTCTGTTGTTACTGTACCAAGTTGATAAGCCATGGAAAATATATATTCATATTTTCAAATGCACTTTTCAACTACTTAAGAATTTAGTGCCATCCACATTCAAGTGTTTGAGAGTATTCATTCCATCACCTTAGAACAGTGGTTCTCAACCTTTCTAATGCCGTGACCCTTTAATACAGTTCCTCATGTTGTGGTGACCCCCAACCATAAAATTATTTTCGTTGCTACTTCACAACTGTAATTTTGCTACTGTTAATGAATCATAATGTAAATATCTGTGTTTTCCGATGGTCTTAGGCTCTACAGCAGCAGTTCTCAACCTGTGGGTTATAACCCACAGGTTGAGAACCACTAGCAGGGTCGCGTAGCAAAATTACAGTTATGAAGTAGCAACGAAAATAATTTTATGGTTGGGGGTCACCACAACATGAGGAACTGTATTAAAGGGTCACGGCATTAGAAAGGTTGAGAACCACTGCCTTAGAAGGTTCCATTTTGTTGTCTTTCCTTCTCTTATATCCTTCTTAGAAAGCAGCAATTAAAGTCAGTGTTGTACCAAAATTAGAAAGCAGCAAGAATATCCCCGGTATTCTCATTAGGGTTCACACTGTTTTAAATCATAGTGTTAAAGGAGATTGAAAAATTGGATTTTGGGATTGAACATTGACTCAACAGTAGGTATCTTCCTGTGGAAGTTAATATTTTGTTCTGTTTGAGGAAAAGAATGATTTATAAGATATATTTGAATGAGTGTTAGAGGACTGGAGCTCTTCTAATAGCTTTACTATGTAATAATAGCTGTATTGTGCTAGGTTTTATATATATATAATCTCTCACACACACATATATAAAATTGTAATTTGTAAAACAACTCTATAAAGTAGGTATTATCCCCATTCCAAAGTGAGGTAACCAAGGGCTAGAGAGGTTAAGGCTCGCCCCAAAATCACACACAAGGGGTAGAACCTAGCTTTGAACCAGGTTATCTGATTTCTCAAACACTACTTCTAATCATGTCACCCCACCTTTCTCACTCCAGCAAGCCAACTTTAGGCAAATGAACCTCTGTGGATTGTAGTTTTCTATAAAATCTAGAAGTTGGACTAGGTAAAAAAGTTGGACTAAATTATCTCTAACCAAACATTCTAGCTCAGACATTTGGTAACTGGTCTCAGACATTGCCAATTATCAGCAATAGTATTATTAAATAATTATACTTTATTATTTATTATATATTTTTTATATTTGGTTTTCAGAAACCACTTGTTTTTTTTGTAGGAAGCAGTAAGGAATCAAGGCTGTTGAAAGGGCCAATGGTGAATAATAAAGATGGGGATTGTGGCTCAGTGGTTGAGTGTCAGCCCATGAACCAGGAAGTCACAATTTGATTCCTGGTCAGGGCATATGCCTGGGTTGCAGACTCGATCCCCAATAGGGGGTGTGAAGGAGGCAGCTGATCAATGATTCTCTGTCATAATTGATGTTTCTATCTCTCCCTCCCCTTTTATCTCTCTGAAATGAATTAAAAATATATTTTAAAAAAGTAGACATTGGAGCTTGAGGTAGCTGGATGTAGATCCCAGCTCTGACATTGACTAAATGAATCACAGTATTTCCGAACTCCCAATTTCCTTATCTGTAAAAATGGGACAATGATATATGACTTGCAGAGTTATATGAAAATTGGAGATAATGTTTACTTTTAGGTTATCATTGATGTTCAATAAATGCTACCATTTTTATAATCAATACTATTATCATCATCCACATCACTGTAATCATCAGAGCCTACACCATTAATGATTAAAAAAAAGGGGAGCCTGGCTGAAGTGGCTCAGTTGGTTGAGCATTTTCCTGTGCTCTGAAAAGTTGCCAGTTCAATTCCCAGTCAGGGCACATACCTAGGTTGTGGGTTTGATCTCTGGTTGGGGCAGATACAGAAGGAAACAAATCAATGTGTTTCTCTCTCTCTCTCTCTCTCTCTCTCTCTCTCTCTCTCTCTCTCTCTCTCTCTCTCTCTCCTCAAATGAGGATTAAAAAAATTAATAAAAAGAATACATTTTAAAATAAAAAATAAAAGAAAAAGGAGAACTTGTTATGTTTTCCTTAGATATTTATTCAAACAAGGGTCTGAATTGGAGAATTGATTTACACTAAAAAATTGAGTTAGAGTTGGGTGAGTAGATAATAAGTAGTTGAATATAATATTCATTTATTTATTCAAATATTAATTGAATACCTAATTTATGGCTGTATTGTTATTTTAAAGTATGGATTTAACAGTAAACAAAAAAAAAGTTTCTATGGTCACAGAACAAAATTTTAATGGGCATGACAGAAATATAGGGTGTTCCAAAAAATGTATACACACTTTGAATAATTATAAAGGCAGCGTTTATTAATATATATTTTAGTTTCAAAATGCAATAGGTTGGAGATGCTATAGTCTGTTTTATGGTGATAGAATGATATGAAAAATTGGTGATGATGATGATGATGACAGAGAGACACAAACAATAACATGTTGCCCATGAGAGGTGAGAATGATGGTCTGGACAGGCACACAGACACTTCAGGGAGATAATCAGATTGTGGAATGAGGGATCTATTTCAAAAAGTCATGTGAACATACTCCATGTGGGAATGGAGGGGATAAGGAGAGATAAACCAAAGAACTTACATACTTAAATTCATAGCCCCTGGACATGAACAATAGGGTGTTGAAGACCTGGGAAGGTGGGTTGGGGCAGGGTAAAGGGGGAAAGCGGGGAGGCGGGGGGAATGAGAGGCATCTTTAACACTGTCAACAATAAAATAAAATAAAAGTCATGTGAACAAAGATAGAGATATAACTACAGAGACAGAATCAAGACTGCGATAGCTGGGGCAGTTTTCTGTCTTTGATACAGAAGCTTCTATGGAATACAGCAAATTGGGAGGTCCAGGAGAGAAGGCAGCATGGAATATTGATTATAGTCAGGAATGGATAGGCAAGAAGTTAGGTGCTTTCTGGATCCTTGCTGCCTTACTGATAATGCAACAACACCTTCTTAGACAGGTCACATCTTTTTTTCACTCTTAGAGTTCATAACTTATTTGTAAGTTTCTTGAGAGCTCCTATAGCTCTTTGTACATAGTGGCTGCCACATAACTGTTTGTAAAATTGAATTGAAGATACTCCTCATTACTAAAAGTAAGTTTATATTGGGCCAAAGTAACAAATTGAAAAGTGGAAAATTGAGCCTTTCAGTCATCAACAACCCACATGGACTGATTTCTCTTCAATGAACTGAATTTGAACTGAATTTGACTACATTGACCGGCTTAGCTATCTTGAGATGGAAATGAGACTTAATGGACAGCTGTGAATTGAATGGCCTTTCCAGGCTCCTCGACCAGTTTTGAAAGAGTATGTGGAGGCCTTCTTTCCAGCTTCTTTGTTTCAGTGAAAATAATTCACTGTTACTACTAAGAAACAGAACATTTCTATTTTGTTTTAGCAAATCAGGCCAATCACTATTATTCCTGTTATTACTGTTGACAACAGTCTAAATCAGGGACAGAGAGGGACAGGAGTAAAGTGAAAAGCAAAGAGTTTGTAGATGGAGCTGAGCCCCAGTATGAGCTCCCTCTTCTTGTAGCCAGCTTTGAGATTTGGGGCAAAACCCTTATGTTTCTAAGCTTAATAGTCCTCTGCTGTAAATTATAATAACATCTGTCCTGTTGACTTTGTAGATTATTGCAAAGAACGTATAAAAAGGCTTTGAAAAAGAAAGCAGATGCTCCTTCGCTGGGGTACATGAACAAGCTTCAGGGTGTTAAGCAACCTCCCAAAATTGAAGGTGAAAATCGCCTTTATGCATTTTTGCATTTTCTCCCTAGACTCTCAAATGTTTGTCATCAGATTCTCAAAGGGTTTTGTGACAACATTGCTGAAAAGCAGTGTCAGAGATAGTAGAGTTGAAATTATTTGCTGTGGCCAGGTGTGCTATCCCTAAATCACCATCGTGTTTTCTGTGCTCAACTGAGGATTAAAAATAGCATCGTATAAAGTAATGGTTCTCAAACGTTAGTGCACATCATACTTGGAGGATTTGTTAGATTGCTGGGCCCACCCCCAGGGTTTCTGATTCAGTGGGTCTGAGGCAGGAACTGGGAATCTGCATTTCTAGTATGTTCCCAGGTGCTGCTGCTGCTGGTCTGGGGCCCATACTTTGAGAGTCACTGGCATGCAGTACAGGTAAGCTCTGTAGGTATTTAGTAGGCAGACTATCGGAGAAACCTTGATTTTTTTCAGGAAGCGGGTAATGTCCCTGAATAGATAGTGGTAATGGTCTCTACTTTGCATTTCTCTGTTGAAAAATAAGTGTCTTTGCATTCTGGGCAGTATGTGTGAATTCATTACAAAAGCTGACTATCTTCTTTCTTGAGCAGCATGCCACAGCTCTACAGCTCTTAACATCTCTTTTGGGGACCAAAAATGGTGCAATATTCCATCTGACAACATGCCTGCCATTTCCCTGCTAATCTCGCAAAGTGGCAGCGTAAGAGCCTGGCTGTCTCGAGCCCAGAAACTGGCGGTAGCTGCCATGTGGGCTGAATGGGCCCTTTAACTAGGAAGTCACAGGGTTTCCTATTCTTTTCAAAAATTTGAAAATCCATTTTCTTTTGAAAGAGAGGGAAAGAGGCTTTTGGAAATAAGCACTTTTTGAAGATGTTTACATCAGTGGTGAATAGGGAGTGAGGAATAGGACTGTAAGTGCCATTTGTATTTGGATTCTGTATTTTCCCCTGTGGAACATGGTCCAAAGCCACCTGCCCTGTTCCTTCCTCAGGAGAAAGTTACATACATTTTTATCCTGAACAGCAACAAATAACACTGTTGAGTAGCATAGAAATTCTAGCAGCACACAGAATGAGAAACAATTGGGCAAAACTTGTCACTGCACAGCAGGGGAAGATCATGTTTTAAACTCTGCTGAAAACGTGCTCTGTGAGAGATAGAGTTAAATTTGGCTAATTTCATTTGTCCTCACAAATGTCATTTTTCAAAAGCTCACTTCATTGCTATTTTAATTTTCTCAGTCCTGCCCTCATCTTCATTTTCTGTTTGCCCTTAATCCTTTAATACATTCTTCTTATCTTTACCTGACTGTTCCAAATACTTAATGTTTGGAGAAACTGTTTTTCAATCAGACCTGGTACCTGTCAAGGAATAGTAAATAAGCACAGTATTATGGATTTGATTTTAAAAAGGCTATTTAAGTCACATCACTGTGAGCCATATTAATATCTGAGATGCCAAGGGCTTTCACAGTTATAGAACTCAGAAGAGACGGAAATATCTTAATCCTTCAAATGTGGGAGAGGTAGAAGGAGAAAATATTTTCACTTTTACATGAGCAAAACTTGTCATTCAAGGGCATGCGGAGTCTTAGAGCAAAAACCCTGGCAGGCGGTTGCTGGTGGAAGGCAGTCTTGTCTGTTTGCCTGGACAGATTTCTTCAACACCCCCCCCAAAACTTATCCTCGCAAAATCATTTGGGACTTGGAGGCACTTGCGAAATATTTTTAAACAAATCAGAGCTAGAGCATTAAAAATGGCGAGTAGCTATAAATTTTCCAGAGAAGTAGCATCTGGGTAAAGCTGTAGATATTTATGCAGTAGTTTTGGTTCCAAACATCCCAGTTTCTCAAGGCATTTGAATATTTTTGGTTTACAAAACACTTCCACTTGTTTCTTTAATGTTAGAAGTGTCTGCATTTTTATAACTCTTACTAAGGTATCTTATGCTTATTATGGGCTCCATAAAAGCTGGCGATTTGGTGGCATGGAGCGCTTTATGAGCTGTCATGGGATACGCTGCAGTATTATGTTAAGGCTAGGAGGGAGAAGATGACAAACAAATCATTGAGGTGTCCCTTTTCCTAGACAATTTTACATCTGTTTTCCTCATTTTTTAACATTTTAAATGATCTATGTGTTTGGCAAAGTAAAATGTTTGTGTTGCTTTTTCATGCTTGGCACACAAAGGACTGTGTTCTTATCAAAACATACATTTCACTTCTTTTTCTAAAAGTCAAATAGTGAAGAGGAGATTTGGATGCTCATTCTGTCATGCCATTAATAATGTGAGTCATTTCTGAGTCTCTTTCTCTGTTACAAAGAGATGATAATAGTACTACTAAGTTCTGCAGTTCTACAAGATAGACTACAAGATGTAGGAGAATGGGGCGAAGTGATTTGTATTTAGCAAATTTGGGCTACTACTAGAGTATAGCCTTCATTGTAAATTAATATACTGGTATTTTATTTTATCAATCCATTTATGGAAGTTTGGTTAATGTAACATAATCTCACCTGGACCTGACCACTCTTAAGAAAATTTGGTACAAAGATAAAGGAACATATATGCAAAGCTAAATCTAAAGACTTGGATTTACTTGTGTAAGTATTCTAAACTTTTATACATAAATAATAAAAGTTATAATCCTAATAAAAATTAAAAGTAATGATCATTGTAATCAAAATGAAAAGGAAGATGATAAATTGGGCTAAAATGTTTACAACATGATGAATATGATGGGTAAGTGATTAATGACCTCAGTGCATAAAGAAATCTTAAAATGGATAAGAAAAACTTTCAAATCACAATAAAAAAGAACAAAAGACCTGAATAGGTAATTCTTGAAAGAAGAAAATTAACGACCAATAATAATGAAAGAAGTCGTTTCCATTAGTAATCAAAGAAATACGAACTAAAGTTAAGCACCATTTCTCTTGATCAAATTGGCAAAGATTAAAAAAAGACAATATTTAATGCTTAATCATTTCTTCCATACAAGTCTGTCCTAGCACTGTCAGGATGGCCCTGAGACTTTTTTTTTTTTTTTTAAATTTCTTTATTGATTAAGGTGTCACATATTTGTCCTCATCCCCCCATTCCCATCCCACCCCTCTCCCCACGCATGCCCCAATCCCCTGTTGAACTTAACCGTTGGATAGGCTTATATGCATGCATACAGGTCCTTTGGTTGAACTCTCCCCCTCCCCCCACCCTCCCCCTACCCTCCCCTATCCTCCCTCTGAGGCCCGATAGTCCGATCGATGCCTCCTTGCTTCTGGTTCTGTTCTTGTTCCTAAGTCTATGTTGTTCATCATTTCCCCTAGATGAGCGAGATCATATGTCACTAGATATATAATAATAAGAACTGAATGTGAGACGAGCAATAATAGTTATGCTGACAGGCAAATGAATCAATCTGTAGCGAGCTTCCCCCTGGACCAACAGTTCTTTTGAGACCCAATTTCAATGTCCAGTAGTTCCTTATGTGTACATGTCAGCACTGACACCTCAGCTCTGGATGGTGGACAAATGGTGGTAATGGAGGTCCGACTCCCTCTGGTTTGGTCTCGGCCGAACCCAGGGGCACGGCGTCACCTGGACTAAGGGGCACGTGGCCTCACCCATACCCAAGGGGCGTGTAGTCTCACCCGGGCCTGGGACCCAGCCTCACCCGGATGGATCCAGGGGCGCACGGCCTCACCCAGAACCAGGATCTGGCTTCACCCGTACCCAGGGACGCTTGGCCTCTCCCAGACCCAGGGGCACGTGGCCTCATCCGGGCCTAGGTGCACGAGGCCTCATCCGGATCCAGGGACGCATGGTCTCACCCGGACCCAGGGACGCTTGGCCTCTCCCAGACCCAGGGCCACTTGGGCTCACCCAGGCCTAGGTGCACGAGGCCTCACCCGGATCCAGGGACACATGGTCTCACCCGGACCGAGGGACGCTTGGCCTCTCCCAGACCCAGGGCCACTTGGGCTCACCCGGGCCTAGGTGCACGAGGCCTCACCCGGATCCAGGGACACATGGTCTCACCCGGACCCAGGGACGCTTGGCCTCTCAGACCCCGGGGCACGTGACCTCACCCATGCCTAGGTGCACGAGGTCTCACCCGGATCCAGGGACACACGGTCTCACCCGGACCCAGGGACGCCTGGCCTCTCCCAGACCCAGGGGCACGTGGCCTCACCCGGGCCTAGGCGCACGAGGCCTCACCCGGATCCAGGGACACACGGTCTCACCCGGACCCAGGGACGCCTGGCCTCCCCCAGACCAGGGGCACGTGGCCTCACCCGGATCCAGGGACACACGGTCTCACCCAGACCCAGGGACGCCTGGACTCCCCCAGACCCAGGGGCACGCGGCCCCACCCGGGCCTAGGTGCACGAGGCCCCACCCGGATCCAGGGACACATGGTCTCGCCCGGACTTAGGGGTGCGTGGCCTCTGTCAGACCCAGGGGCACGTGGCCTCACCTGGACCTAGGTGCACGAAGCCACCCGGACCGAGGGGCGCGTTACCTCTCTCAGACCCCTGGTCGCGTGGTCTCACCCGGATCCAGGGGCCCACGGCCTCACCCGGACCCAGGGTTCATATTCGCCCGGACCCAGGGGCACATGGCCTCACCCGAACCCGGAATCCAGCTTCACCTGGACCCAGGGGCGCGTGGCCTCACCCAAACCCAGGGGCGTGAGGCCTCACCTAGACCCAGAGGCGTGTGACCACATCTGAGCCCAGAGGCTCGCAGGCTCGCCTGGACTCGGGTCTCAGTGGGGTTTCGTCTTCTTGATCCCAATTCCTGTTGGTCAATTCCCTCTCAGCAATTCCTTCGGTCATTTTCTCAGAGCTCCAGGGCGGCTGCCGCAGAACTCGTTGGGCGGCGGGCTCGGCAAGGCTCCGGTGTGCCCGGTGCCCGGCGGTGGGCTGGTCCGGTGTTGCTGTATCGGCCCTTGGGTCTGCAACGGTGGCCGGTCGCTGAGCGTGCGCACCTGGCCACTTCGGGGCATTGAGATTCTTGAAGGACTCGGAGGTCAGCAAGCACGGAGTCTCCCACCCCATGTCTCCCAGGGGCTCATCTGTCCGCGCTCGGCAGCGAGTGGAGCCGTCCCCTCAGCCGGAGACCGCCGGGGGAACTGCGCCGAGCACGTTCCAGGCCACCATTGTGTCGCCTGAGCCATAGTTCTTAAAGTGTGGACTTTGGGTCACCGGCATCAGCATCATCCTGCGTACCCCTCTCTTTTATTCTAGTTGTAGAGCATCTGCTCAGCCAGCCCCCCGGTCTTTCTGGCTGGTGTCTGCTCTGCTCTCCCGTCGTAGTCTCAATATTGTTGTGGTAGGCAACGATCAGGCTGCCGCCCTATGTCTCCCTCTTGGTCCTCCTTTGTACAGTTAAGTCTTGATTGTTGTTGGTGTCCCTGGGAGGAATTGTCCTCCAGGCCAATTGGCCGTGAGGACCCTCTTTGTCCATATAGGAAGAGTTGCTGTGCAGGAGACATGTTTGTGGGCCGGGTCTTGATGCAGCAATGCCTTGGCGCTCACTGAGTCTGCCTCTAGAATGCCTCCCTTATGCAAGTGATTGAAATCTGGTGTCATCTCCCACCAACCACTAGATGCCCTCGTTTCTGGGTCTCCAATGCAGTGTGGGTCAGCCACTACCTGAGGCACTCAGCAGGAAAAAGCTTCTGCTCAGCTTGGCTGGGGCGGAGCTACAGGGTGGAGCCTACAACCTTGGCTTCCTGTCAGCCCCGCCCTATGAGGCTCCTGCGTCTGTGTCCCTCTGTATTCCTTGCAAACACCTCTGAGAGAAACGCGCCCTGGAGTTTCGCCCACTGCCAAACAGTCCAGTCCCTCCCCTAATGAATCTGGACTCCCAGATTCTCGCCTGGAACTGGGTTTCAGTGTAGTTGGAACTGGGTCTCAGCGCAGTCTGGCGTCCCTGTCTCCTTCCCAGCAGGGCCACCCAGTGGCGCAGGCAAAAATCCGTCCTCTGCGCACCTTCCAGTGCGCGCGTCTGGAGCCGCCGCTTCTCTGTGCCTCCGCCACCACAGCCCAAATTCATTCCCCCAGCGTGCGCCTGGCTTCCCAGGGTTTCGCCCGGAACTGGGGTTCAGTGCAGTCGGAACTGGGGTTCAGCACGGTCCTGAGCTTATGTCTCCTTCCTGCTAGGGCAGTTCAGTGGCGCAGGCAACAGTCCGTCCTTTGCGCCCCTTCCCGTGCGCGCCTCTGGAGCTCTGCCTTCCCCCGCTCCTCTGTGCCTGCGCCCCACAGCCCAGATTCATTCCCCCAGCCTGCGCCTGGCTTCCCAGGGTTTCGCCCGGAACTGGCGCTCAGTGCAGTTGGAGCCGGCGCTTAGCGCACTCCGGAGCCTTTATCTCCTTCCTGCCAGTGAACGCCGGCCAGGCCGTCAGCCGCCCCCTCCTCTCCGGCTCCATCCTCCCCTCAGGCGCGCGTGCTCGTGTCTCCGCCAGTTTCTCCATACCTCAGGCTTTTACGGCTCCCTCAATTGTCCCCGTGGCCTTCTCCTTCCCCCCAGCTGTGGGCATTTCAGTCCGCCAGCTCTCCTGTGGTTCTGGACGATGTCCGTTCTGACCTCTAGTTGTGCCTTTGAAATTGTTGTGCCCGGCTGCAGGTTAGGTGTTTCACCTATGCCGCCATCTTGGTTTCTCCATAGTTTTTGTTTCCGCTGCTGCCCGGCGAGGGCGCGGGCTGGGGCCGGCCCAGGTTGGCGCCCCGCTGGCCTGGCTCCCTTGATCGCCCCTTCGGCTCGGTCTCCTGCTCGCTTTTTCGGTTCGGCCGCGGGCTCGGGGCACAGCAGAGCGCGCTCCGCTCCTCAGCGCTCGGAAAGCTGCAAAAAACCGTCCCTGAGACTTTAGGACATTGTAGCATGCTATCATTTCCTTCCTGGGCAATGTGACATTGGGAATGAGACCACGCTCTGGGCTCTCACACTCCAGGTTAGATTCCCAGCACTCTTACAGTTTCATCTTGAAGAGGCTGCCAGTTTTTGAGATCTTCTGAGTTTTCGATATCTCTTCTGTAAAATGGGGCTAATTTTGAGTTATTGTGAAACCAGAAATGCTTCTGGGAAAAAAGTAGCTGCTTAATAAATGGTGGCTATTCTATCGTTTAGACTATTTTCCTGTAGTTTCAAACACAAAATTTTAAAAGTTGTATTTTGTAATGTAAAAGACTTGGCAATTCAGAAGATGACTCAGATACAAATACTGGGCAGGAACTGCCTCCCAGGCTTCTCTGTGCTGAGGCATTTGGTGGTGTGACTCTGGACGCCACTGCTTCTATACAGCAGGGATCTTCCCCCCCCCTCTCCCGCCCCCCCAGGTAATAGGCACCTTGGAATTTTTTTCTTTTCACCAAAAATCCATACTGGATTTTGCATCATGGAACATAAAATTCCTGCGGAACAGAGGGAGGCAAGCTAAACAGGAGACAAAGAGGTATCATGTAAAACACGAAAATCGATTCTCTGGATAAGAGACCCCATCCCCTAGAGCAGTGATTTCCAACCTTTTTCATCTCATGGCACACATAAACGAATTACTAAAATTTGGTGGCATGCTAAAAATATATTTTTTGCTGATCTGACACACAAAAAAGGTATAATTTTGACTCATTCACACTGAACGGTTATTGTTGTGTCGGCTGTTGTCATTTTTTTTTTTTTTTTTTGTTTTTTTGACAATCTAAGGGAAAAGAAGTTAGTGCCCCTAACTAAAGAGTGAGGTATTGTGTGATTTAAAAATTCTGTGGCACCCCGGTGTGCCTGCTGGGGTACACCAACTGAAAATTGCTGTCCTGCAGGAGTACACACAGGAGGAGAACCCAATCAATTAGTAGATACCTGTCATAGCAAGTCAGGAATGAGTCTCTCTAGACCTAGAAATCTGCAGTTGATGAAACTGCTGTACAAAAAATGTGAACACTGAACAACAAAGGAAGAGACTGAGAGAAATGTCCTGATACTAATAAGCATCCTGAGCGTGTGGTCCTGGAAGAGCTTGGAGCCCCAAAAAGAAGACTCAGGCAAACCAAGTCAGACAAGCCAGGGGCAACCTCAGCCAGGAGGCAGTGTCTCTAATTTTGTGCAGTAATAAGCAATTGGAATGGACAATGCAGCAACATGCTTATGACTTATTCTGTGTAAGTGCACCTCCCATACCTATTATCTCATTATTATCCCGCGCAAGAAATAACAGGAGTTTAGGCCTTCCTCATTCAAAATGCATCTTCTCACTTATTTCTGGGAGTCTTTACAGAAAGGCAGTCACTTGACCTAAGTCACTAGCGTTAACTTCTATCCTTCAACTTCTTTCTCCCCAGTGCTGGTTCCCGCCTGTCCGCACCTGCAGCCTGCATACCCTTGGGAGGGGCACTTTTGTTGGCACTGACATCATGGAGTCCAGTGACCACAGGGAGGGGATGTCTCTGGGCGCCAGAACAAGGCTGGATCCCAGCAGAAGCTGGGCCAAGGGCCTCCTTCTCATCTCAGCCATGCTCTTCCAGGTCCCTGAAGTAGATATGCTTGTGCTCAGTGAACCCACATCCTATCTAAGGGACCCCAATGGACAAAACCAGCTCTGGTCAATGTATCTTCTATGTCTTCCTGTATAGTTCCCTCTCCCCATCAAAATATCCTCTCTTCTCTCCCAAGTATAACCATTCCCTTCCCCACTTCTCATTCCAAAGTGGCCCTTCGGGAAACCGATGCTACTGCACGTGCCTGGAGTGTGGTCTACAGCCCACATACTTACTAGATGATTGTAAGCCTGCTTAAATTAACTCTTAAGAAGGGTCTTGTTCACTCCACAGTATAGGGAGCATCCATTTCCAATGTCAGTGTCATTGTCGTTACAAACTTTTCAAGAAAAGAATCTGCATAGTGATGGAGCAAACTGAATACACCCCCAACTGGAAATGAAAAGGAACGTTTGCTTCCTTGAGCTGGCTGATCAGTTTGGCAGGTCCCCACCCCTCCCAGAAGGGGCTGAGCAAAGCCTGTTTGGGGCTGAGTGCGCCACACATTCTCTGTGCTTCTGAATAGCTTAAGCTTCTTGATGCTCCGTTTTATCAGCTTACAATTTTCCTCGGATAACAGCAAGCAATTTCTCATTTCTTTCTCCTTTGATGTATGATCTTTCAAATATTCATAGATGTTTTCCCTGCCTTTTTTTTTTGTCGTGAACCTGGGGTATTTATCTTCAGTCCTTCAATCACATCAGTTTTGCTATTCTGAGTTCTCTTCCAAATGTATGACAGCTGGAGGTTTCTAGAGTCTGGCTCCCAAAGTGGAGAAAGTAAAAGCCTTTGGGCAAATGGCCTTGGGGCTCGCAGCCACAGGCAGTGATGGTGTCCTCCTAGCTGAACTCTACCCGGTGCCACATCAGTGAGTCTGAACCTCACTTAAGACTTTCTGTTCTTTCCACACAGAAAGTGAATTTTGGGGGATACACATATTTTTATATGTATATATATTTTAATTCTCACAATAACTGTTTATGATAGATACTATTACTATTCCTCTTCTGTAGGTTAAATAACATAGAGGCACAGGGAATATTTATATGTGTAATAAATATCCTAATCACACAGCTAAGAAGTGGTGGAGTCAGAATTTGAACCCAAGCAGGCTGGCTGTGGAGTTCCTCTTCTTAGTCACTAAGCTATACTGCTTTTCATAAAAATCTTGAGAGCAGCTGACATAGTGGGGACAATTGCTGGGCCAGGCAAAACACATGCCTGTTTTATGTATTTAATCTTCACAACAGTCCTGTACTGGGACCCACTTTATAGATGGTGGGATCAAAGTATACAGAGGTTAAGTACTTGCCAAAGGCCACCAAGTTTGTAATTGGCGGAGCCAGAGCCCACTGCTTTGTGAAAGAATCACCCAGTTCTCCCATTTGCTTGAGGAAGAATGTTTCAGGGACAAGTCTGGCAACAGGAGGGTAGACTCCACTCTGTGGTTCCAGGGGGACATTTCTAAACTTTTAAAGAAAGGAAAGGAGAGAAGCAGGCAAGATTACTGCAAGGAGTCTCCTACATACACTCCTCAGACGCACCCAAAATGATTCGTGGATGTGAGTTACCTGAGGCCAGCATTAGAATAGTAAATCCCCATCCCCCTGGGAAAATGTGTCAGGAAAATTTTTTCTGGTTTAGGGCTCTGAGAGGCTTGTCAAGTGCCTTGGCACTCCTCTTGTTTCTGCCTCTCCAGGCAGCCAAGAGGCGAATCGGGTGGCATTTTTGCTAAAGTGGGCCATTCTGAAGGTTGTTTGGACATGTGGTCGTGCATTTTGTCCTCAAGTCATGCTATAGACAGGAATTACTGACTTACACCCTACCCTCTGCCACATCTTCTCCACTTTCACAGCCTCTGTCTACAGATCCTAGGGCATCAAACCTTACTTTTACAAAACTGCAACTTTTCCCAGCAAGCTTTTACTGTGAAGGTCAGAGACAAATCTTTTTTTTTTTTTTAATTATGCCCTTTAATTGTTTCATTTGGGGAGAGAAAGAATAAGCTATAAATAATTTTTACAGAGGTGTGTGCATAGGCAATTATTTCCCTAAAAAGAGTAATAGAGACAACAAAGTATGCCCGGTGGGATGCACAGCAGTGTGCTGGCAATATTGATCTCAGGACTGGGCGCTTGTTATCAGATAAGAAATTAAAAAGAAGAAGCACACAGCTAACTCATGCTCTGCGTGAGTACATGGCATCTGTGCGCTGGGTTCCGCGCTGGCTTCCCATCTGCTTGGGGACGCAATCCAAGGAGTCAAGGTGGCGATTGTGATCTATGGGCTCGTGGTGATTGGATCTTCACTCCTGAACTGTGCCCCTCTCTTTCTTGGCAGGGGCCAGTGACAGCTGAAGTGCTGAACTCCGCTGGGGAACAAATTCTATATCTGGGCTCTTCAGACAGGGAGGCCCCAGGAGAGGGCCATCAGAGGGAGAATAAATCCTGTTGTCCTTTGGCAGCCCAAATCTGTTGACTTTCACTGGCCACAGGCAGAGTTGCTAGGCACTAACCTTGGCTTAATTTAGTGATGATGGCTCTGGGGCTAGGGGAGGAAGGCGAAGGCCAATTGACTGGGGGATGGGCCCAGCATCTTCTCCTCTTTTTCTCTGTTTCCAACTTCCATTTCTTCTCTTGTGCTCCCTTTTTCTGTATAGATGGTTAATTTGTCCCAGAACCATCTATGCTGCTCTCCGAACTGGGAACCCTGGAATCATTTTCCAATTATTTTTTTCTGTTTCCCATGTCCAGTTTCCCATCTTGGTCTGACATTTGATCATCAAAACATTTCTTAAGAAGAATCACCCTTCCATTATTGAGATCATATTCTTATCATGGGCTGCTTGCATTAAGAAAGCCTCCTAACCAGTTTGTGTGCCACCATGTGGCCCTCTCCAATTGAACAGAAACAGATTCCAGAATGATTTTTCTAATGTGGTGGTTCTCAAACTTTGCTGCATATCTGAATCATCTGGGAGCTTTTAACACTGAAGTCCAGGCCATACCCCATACCAATAAAATCAGAATCTCTTGGGGTTGGACCCTGGTATTGGCATTTTTTTTAAGTCTCTGAATGAGTCCAATGTGTAGTCATGTCTGAAATCATTGTCTGATCATCCATCTCTAATTCTGTTTCTTTTGCTCAAAAATCCTTCAATGGCTACCCATTGCCTGTAAAATTGAAAGCTTATGCTACTTAGAATTTCAGCCCTTTTTAATTTGTCACTGACCACTATTTTTAGTCCTATCTTTGCATCATCTCAGTTCTAACCTACTGTCTTGGGTTACTCACCATTCCTTATATATGCAATGCCCTTTCCTTTTTTTTTTCCCCCCGTTAGTGCTCTTGCTCATGTGTTTTGTGTTTCTTCTTCTAGGATTGCTATACTGTCATTCGTTGATCCAGATAGTATTTTTACTGTTTGCTATGTTCAGAAACTCTGTCAGGCAATGGAGATACAATGGTGAGCAAAAGTAGAAGCTATTCTTGGCCTCTTGGATCTTATAGGCTTACCACAAATGGACAGTTGCTGCTGTGACAGGTGCTGTGAAGCAGAGGCATACATTGTTATGAGGGCTTATAGTAAAGGGATCTGACCTACTTAGAGAGGTCAGAGGTCTCTCCTGAGAAAGAGATGGTAGAGATTCCTTGGAGGATCTAATAGATAAAGAAGTAAAATCAGGTTTCTTATCTTAAAAAGAAAGAAAAGAAAGAACATGATTGTAATAAACTCTTCTAGGATGAGTTATCTAGCAGAGGGAGTGGCATGCGCAATGGCCCTATGTCAGGAAGGGCCATGGCAAGGACATGGGGTGAAGGATGGCCTAGGTATCCTGACCAGGTAGAGCAAAGGAGAGCGTGGTTGTGTGAGATGGGCTGGATGGGAAATGGGGCCCATCATCCTATTCAAGTACTTTTTTCCTAAGAGCAATGGGAAGCCATTGAAGGGTTTTTCAAGGGGATGCAGTGTGCTTCTCTTCCTCCTCCTCCTCCTCCTCCTCCTCCTCCTCCTCCTCCCCCTCCTCCCCCTCCCCCTCCTCCCCCTCCTCCTCCTCTTCCTCCTCCCCCTCCTCCTTTTCCTCCTCTTCCTCTTCCTCCTCCTCCTCTTCCTCCTCCTCCTCCTCCTCCTCCTTTACCTCCATATTCTGCTTGGATATTTTTACCAGGGTTGCTGATGTAGATGGATCAGGTAGTAGTGGGGTGGTAGTCAGGCCAGAGAGATGTGACTTGAAGGCCCTGCTCCCATGTCATCTGTGAGGTGGAGCTTTCTTATAATATCTTTTTGTCTGTCTGTCTGTTATTAATTCAGTTTCTCTGGAGAATCCTGACTAATACAGAGATGATGAACAAAGGGTTCCTAAATAAAGTTTTATTATCCCAGTGGAGACCCTTGGAGCAAGCAGTTATGATCCAAACTAATGGCTGAAGACATCTAGGTAACACTCCCTCTGCATTTACCTTACTTAAGAAAAAATGTCAGTCATGACCACAGTAGGAAAAGTCTCAGCAACTTGATGCTGCCCTGAATTATAAATGCCTCTTTCATCATGCCCAGCCTGCTTTCTAACAGGATCCTTCTGAGGAGCTATTTCCTCTGTCGTCTAGATGAAGTGAATAATATGAGAGTTAGATGTGTCCTCTTTCCCTCCTCCCATTCTAGTTCCCTGCCTCCTTTCCCTGCTTCACATCCATCTTCACAATGCAGATACTTTCTTTCTTAAGTTATTACAGCTTTTAAGGGAGCAAATTATCTTTTTCTTTTTTTTTAAATCACAAAATTACTGCAACTTGTGCCTACTGGTGCAGGATGTTCTATTTTCCCTGTAGCATTGCCTTCCAGCTAAGTGCTATGGCTCTCCTTTGTCTAAAGTCAAACTGTAAATCCATTTACTTTATAATAATATTCAATGAAATGAATATATCTGAAGTTTCTCTTCTCTGACCCAACATTTGTTTGAGAAAAATGAAGTTGCCATTGTTTGAGCTGATGAAGATTAAATGGACTGCCTCAGAATTTAATTGAGTCTCTGTTTGAATAATAACCATGGTGGGTCCTACTGCAATGTTTGGTGATTAATGGTGAGAACGAACAACAGTAACATCTGGACCCAAAGCTGTTCTTGGCTTAGAAGGTGTTCATTCCTTTGAGAAAAAGGATTCTCTGCATCATTGTTCAAATAATCATTAGCAGGTAGATCAGCTGAGACATTTTAATTAAAGTTTCAAAATGTAAGGAGAAGAAAAGTTTCTTAACACTCTTATTTTATGTACCCATTAAAATAAAAATTCTGTTATTAAAAAGGGAAGTAGTTTTTGCTTCCTCTGAGGAAGAAGGGTGGATTATGAAGTAGCATTTGTTTGCTCATGAATAGATGTACAAAAAGGAGAATTTGGGCATAGTAATGGTACAGTCAGTTTTAACTATCATTTTAGGCAATATTTAAGAGAACTTTGAGGAATCATACATATTTGAAAAATGATTCTGCCTGGCTTTTCTTATATACATTTTTTGCAAGATTTTTTTTATAAATATTGAATTATACTGGAATTATACTGAAATTATTACTCATGTTTGGGGAAATAAAATAACTCCTGCATCTGTGTTTGTTATAGAAATTCTGATGGAGGAGGGGAGATAGCTAATCAAATACATCAACAAATTACTTGGAAAGGGTACCTTAACTGAAGATATTGTAGTGTAATGCTCAACTAAGAATACAAGGAGCACATTTTACAGATCCAATTATTTAGAAGAGATTTAACCCTGAGGAGTTGCTGCATCTATTAACATTATGAAACAATAAACACAAGGGGACTAGGGAATAAAGATGTTGTGTTTATTTGAAAGCAGCATTCAAGTTTAGAAGTTTCATTTAACAACATAAAGAGACAACATTGGTTCAAACAAAAATAGCCACTAGAGGAAAATGAACCATTAGATGGAAATAATTGTTTTCATCCAGGTCATCATTTGATATTATTATTCTTTTGGCCAGCTAGCTTACTCTGTGTCAGAATGAGTGTACATTACCATTAAGACCAGTAGCTGGTTTGAGGTTAGGCCTTTCACTAATACTGGAAAGCAATTTGCATCCTTGGGAATCAGTGCATCTTCCCTAACATGTGAAATCTCATTTACACAATAAAGGTGTGTATTTTTAGCTTTGTCCCTCTTATAATTGAAAAATTCACATACTTTCTGCCCAAGATGAAAATACCCGGTTTGCACAGAGTGATTATCTTACATGGGGATAATAGTTTAATAATGTATTTTGTAGAACATAAAATATATATTTAATTACTTTGTAAGGCAAATCAGTTGTAAATACGTTTACTCATTTAGCAAATAGTATCGAGCTTCTGCTGTCTATATGGGGGCTATACTTTATGAAGAATATAAAAGTGAATTCGTTATGGCTCTTATCCTCACAGAGCTTACAGTCTGGTAAGGGAGATAAAAATTTAGAGCTCCAGGGAGAGTCTGGTGAGCATCTCTATGGGCTGGCAGAGAGCCTCTGCTCATCGGTGTCATGGAGTCATGCAGTGACCACGGTGACAGATCATTCGCCATCTCAGATACGGTTGCTTACTGTGTGGAGAGAAAAGGATGCTCAAACATTTCTAATCACACTGGCAATTAAATGTTCAGCCTGGAAATGACACATATAACTTCCACTAAAACTTAAGGTCCAGAGAGAATCACAGTCAACCGATCAGGAAGTATGAATGTACCATGTGCAGTGCTTCCTGAAATGGGAAAGAAATGACAAGCAGTATTAATAACTGTTACAAGTGTTCATCCTCTTGTTTTGGAATACTCAGATGCCCTTGATTCTGTTGGATGAGACTCAACGGGAAGAATATTTAACAAGGATTATAATTTTGCTTTAGACTCACTATTGCAATATATACTCAAGTATCTGTGCTAGTGGTGTGAATCATGATATTTCATATAAAACAATAAAGATACCTTCTTTTGAGACCAATTATAAGAAGAGATTTTTATATCAGCTCTCTTGCTTGTTTTCTCCCTGTGATTGCCAAAGACAGCAGTAACATTTAATCTATAGCCTCTTCCTAAGCAAAGTGACTAGCTTGACTGATGGCTTTCACAAAGTGTCTATGGGCTCTCATCTTCCATTTAGCATTTCTTGCATTGCTGGCTTGGTGGTAATAAACTCCCTTAGCCCCTTTTTATCTGTGAAGCTCCTGATTTCACCTTCAATTTTGAATGATAGCCTTGCTGGGTATAGTATTCTTGGATCCAGTCCCTTGCTTTGCATAGCTTTGTATATTTCATTTAATTCCTTTCTGGCCTGATGTGTTTCTGTTGATAAATCAGTTGATAGTCTAATGGGAGATCCCTTTGTCATTGGTGTTCGCCAATTTAATTATGATGTGTCTTGGTGCCAGTCTTTTTGGGTTCATCTTCTTCTGTGTGCTTCTTGGACTTGTGTGAGTTTTTTCTTCCCAATATCAGGAAAGTTTTTTGTCATTATTTCTTCAAACAGGTTTTCTATTCCTTACTCAGTTTCTTCTCATTCTGGCACCCATTTATGTGGATGTTGCTTCATTTTGTGTTGTCCTAAAGTTCCCTTAAACTCTCCTCCTGTTATTTAAGTTATTTTTTTTTTTTACAGTTGTTGCTCTGTTTGGGTGTTTTTTCTACCTTGTATTCTAGCTCACTGTTGTCCTCACCTTCTTCTAGTCTACTGTTGATACTTTCTATTGTGTTCTATATTACAGCTATGTCATTCTTCATTTCCTCTTGGTTCTTCTTCATTTCTCTTGACTAGTACACATGTTTTTGAATTTGTCTTCCATCCTTTTCAGCCTCCTTACAACCATTGCTCTGAATTTTTTCTCTGACAAATTGCTTACCTCTATTTTGTTTACTTCCTTTTCCAGTGATTCCTCCTTTTCTTTCATATGGGGGTTATTTCTTTGTCTCCTCATTTTTGCTGTTTCTGTGTGGTTGTTTCTATGTATTAGGTTGAACTTCTATGTCACCCAGATTTTTTTGTTTGTCTTATATAGTAGATGTTTTGTGGGACCCAACAGTGCAGTCTCTCAGGTCTTCTGAGATGGGTATTCTAGGGATGCCCCCTACTTGGTATATTTGAGTTCTCTTGGTGTAATTGGGTCTTGAGTGTTATTGTCCTGTTCGTGGATGAGTGTCCTCTCAGGGTGTCTGGTTATGTGGCTCACTCTCTACCACATTGACCGAACAGCACAAAATGTAACTCGACAAGACATGACACAAAGGGAACAAAACACAAATGTGACACCAATAAACCCAATATAAGTGACCACTAGAGGAAAATAATTAGAAGAGAGAACAGAGAGCAAAAAATGATATAGAGAAAAGGGAAAAAGGTAAGAGAGGAGAAAAAGAAGAAAAAAGAAGGAAAAAAGTATACATATATGGAGAGAAAACTCCACAAAACAAACAAATAACCCAAAAAATGCAAATAACAAACACCCAGAAAAAAGGGGGTGACAGAATCTGTAGAGGCAGAGCTTAAATCCAGAAAGTAAGGTAAAGGAATTGAATGAATAGGGCAATGTCCACAGTTCAGTATAGAGGAGGTAGAAAGAGAATGATTGGATAAGAAGAAAAGTAAAATAAAAAAATAAATAAATAAAATAATAAAAAGATAAAAAAAATAAAATTTTTTAAAAAAATTTATCTTTCTATTTTTGGAAAAGGAGAATAGAGGAGAGAGCAGATAGGCTTGAGCTTAGTGAGTGAAACTAATTAAGCAATTAGGAGAAGAAGAGATCAAGAGAGGAGAGGAAAAACAACAGCATAAAAAATTGGCTAGCGAAGCAAGAAAAGAGAAGGGTGCATGGACTTGGAGCAGCAGAGAGGAAATTAGATATATGAGTAAGCCAACAGATACTATAATAATAATAATAACGCATCAATAAAGTAGATAAAGAAGATCAATATTTAACAAGGGATAAAAGAAAAGGGAGAGAAAAACTAAAGCAGGGATAGGAGAAGAGAAACAGGATGAAAAAGGGAGAAGTGAGGGAGAAAAGGGTAGAAAAAAATTAAAAAATAAGATAAAATAAAATACTGATACAAATAAAAATAGAATGAAAAATAATACAAAAAAATAAAAGGTTAAAAAAATAAAGGGAAAAATATTTTTGGGGGAGGTAAAGGATAAAAAATAAAAAAGTGAAGTATTGTTTGCTTCAGCCGAGTTTTAATGTCCCATGGGGTCTGGTTTAAATCCCCTCTCTACTGTTCTGTCTGCCACTGCTCAGTTTCCTGTTAGGTAGTCAGCACCGTGTTGAAGTTCCCAGCGATCCACTTCTCCTCTGTGTCTGTCTCACAGCCTTGTTTGCAGGCAGGTGGGACCAATCTGCCCACTTTGTTTGTCTGCCTGCTTTCAGTCTTATTTATACACGCATCTATTTCTGACACGGGCTTTAGGTGGGGGTGTTGCTGTATTGGTTTCCGGGACCAAACAGCCTCTCAAACCAGTCTTAAGGGCTCCTTGGGGCTATTCAGATTCTTTGTTTCCTCTGCAAACCTTGAGGCTGGGTATGGCTGCACTAGTTGTCCTGCGGGTGCTGAGGGGGGCTGACTCTTTAGGAGAAAAATGGCTGCTTAGGGTTGGATGGTCTGGAATGTCCCAGTGCAGGATTCCTGGTGACCTCTCCCTGTCCTGCTCCTCTCCATAGCCTCTCCCCAGCCTCTCTCCAGCCTCCACAAAACTGCACCTCCACCAGCATCACAGCTTCTGTGAGTGTTTGTAATTGAAAGGTCCTATGAACTGGGTTTAGCAAATAAAAGCAAGGAAAATATAAAGGAAAAACAGCCAAGCCACTGCACGTTTCTCTCCCTCCACCCCCTCCACCCTGCCCAGTACCACGTGGCTCAGCCAGTTCTTCAGGCCACCTTTCTGGGTGCAGCCACTCACAGCTGTGGACTTAGATCTAGATTCTAAGCAGCCCTGTGGACCCCCTCCTACAGCCAAGTGTTACACGTGTTCCCAAGGGACGCGGGCTTGGTGCAGTGCAGGTTCCTTCTGACCCTCTTGTCCCAATGGTTGCGCATCTCTCTCTCCAGCCCAGATCCCTGACCCTACCGTTCTCCAGGCATTCTCTGTCCTTTCTGGCTGTGGTTTGTCTCACCAGCTTTGTTTAATTCGCCAATTCTGGGTGGATATTATTCAATTTAGTTGTTCCTTCTATCTGCTCCGTGAGAAGGTGCAGGACATATCCGCCTATTTGGCTGCCATTTTGAAAAGCAAACAAACCCCAAAGCTTTTTACTTTTAACCTTGGTGCTCTAAGTCTATAGATGTGTAGTAATGTTGATCTGAGGAAAACCATTGTTGGACCTCTGGAGTTAGTCTTGTTTCAATGTTCCTGTGGGTAAGTAACTTCAGATTAGCTTTGCCTTCTGTAAAAATCATTTTGGGTGGCCTATTACTTTATAAGACCATCTGTAATATCTCAAAATTTGAATCAAGTTTTATTTCTTAATGTCTGTGATTTGCATTGATTACATACTTTTGAACCATATGAAGTTTAGAGGAACAATTTTTCTTCTTTCTCTGCAGGTCACCTGAATTACTGGAGGCTTATTACTTTTCTGTGACAGGTGGGCACTTTTCCAGTCATTTTGATGATACAGGGGTATTCAAGGCATAGTTTAGAGAGTCAGACTAAAGATTTCTTTGGAATAACAGAGATAAAAATTGCTGGATGTTTCTGATCAAGAACTGAGTAAATATCTGACACTATCATCAAGCTAAGTTATCTTAGAGTATAACAAAAGCAACATGCAAAAATAACGAAAGCTCCTTTTTCTTAGGAAGTGATAGCAATAAATTCTGTATTTGTATAGAAAAAAGTTTCCACAAAATAAGCACATTTCCATGTAACACAATAATAGGACATTTGCATAAGCTTTTCAGCTTATAATACATTTTCTTGTAGAATCTGTCCCTGAGCTTGACAGCAATTCTTTGAGGTAGGTATGACAGTGGTAGTATGGGTCCAATTCTCTGGTGAGAAAATGGTGACTTAGAAAGTGTGACTTGCCCAAGGTTACATAGTTGGACAGACAATTCAGGTCCTATGAATCCAAAATCAGCTCTTCTGAACACTAAAATATTGAAGGTGCATATTTGTGATCATCTATGAGGTAAGATTTCAGGGGCAGGGCCACTGATAGGCCCACTTATTCCCAAAATAGCACTTTACCCCCCCTCCCACCCTCTACCCCCAGTAAAGGTGCTCTTAGTCTACCATTAATTCTTAGATGATGCTTTTAAAGCATAATCTCTCTCTCAGTGCAAGACTTTGCAAATTTTAGAAAGATAGTAATGACCTAGTTGTTTTGCTTGTTCCTCCTGTCCACCACTAATGTTCAAGGAATTCCTATAGACACTCTCAGATAGCATTCCCCCAAATTGTGCAGATTGCACCTCTTGGCTGTGTGATTTTGTACAAGTTACTTAACCCCTCTGGACCCCTGTTCCATCTGTAAATCCCTACTGTACTGGGCTGCTATGAGCATGAAATGAGTTGATGTACTCAATACATTTAGAATAGTGCCCGAAACATAGAAACACTCAATAAATATTAGATACTAGAGGCCCGGTGCATGAAAATTCATGCACTGGAGGTGGGGGGTCCCTCAGCCTGGCCTGCCCCCTCTCACAGTCTGGGAGCCCTCAGGGGTGGGAGGTGACCCGGTGATCAGGGAAAGGCGATGCCCCCATCACACTCTACTGGCAGCACAAGTCTTGGCCAGCCTGGTTACCTGAGCCTCAGGTGGCCCTGGGCGGCTGGGGGGCTGAGGGCGAGTCCAGCCACACCGTGAGCCTGCTGCCCCCCCACCCCAGCTGGGCTGAAAGGACTGTGGGACTTGGGCGAGGCTGAGGGGACTGGGTGCCGCCATCTTGTGGCTCTGGGTGCCACCATCTTTGTGATGGCACGATGGTCAACTTGCATATTCCCTCTTTATTAGATAGGATTATTGTTAATATCTGCAAAGTGCTTAGACCTAGTAAATGCTCAATAAATTAGAGTTAAGAAAACCAAGGAAAGAGAAAGAATAGAAGACAAACTATACTGAATTCACAGTTTTTAGGGCAGGCCTGGATGAATAGAAAGAGCACCAGAAGTAACCAACCCTCCCCACCACACACAAAACTTATAAAACAGTGACCATAGTGTAGCAGAATGCTGAACCTCTTCTACTCCCAGACTTTCTCCTAAGTTTTATCACCATCCATCAAGAAAATATCGATAAGCCACTGGGCTGTGATTCACGATGCCCATCAAAGTTAGAGCCTATAATGACCTCTGTTGCTGCCTCCCTGAGTGGGGTGTGAACTGGGAAACCAAGGCACTTACCTGCACATTTTTTAGTACTCTGGACCTCTGCTATAATGAATGGACTTGCAGGCACTTTATTCTGTAAAAGTGACAGCAGTGCTTTTAGGAAGGATGTTTAAAAGTACATTCACAAGAATGTTAAGCCAGGCATGTAAGTATATATGAATTAAGTCATCACATTCTGGCTAATCTTTAAAGAGAATGTGCCTGCCTTTTGAGCAGCTAAGAAAAATAAAAGAAAGGATTAAGTTATTTGCATGCAGTTGAACTAAATGCTAAGTTTGTCTTTAGGGCAAAATGTTTATATTATTTTCTACCAGGTCTGTAAACAAGCTATTGTGCTCCTGGCTAAGCAGATTAAGTGTCCAGCTGCTCGGGTCTTTAAATCATGGGGTTCTAACTAGTCTTTAAAGAGGAAAAGGCTCTTACACAGTAAGGATATAGGAAAGCATGAGGGACAGCAGTTCTAAGGCTTGCATTGGCACTTTGGGTTCTGCAGTGAGAATTAAATGGCTAAGGATGACTTGCTTTTCTCTGAAAGAATGGGTTGTAGAAACCAGAGAGTAATTACCTCTCTGGTAATCTACTCCAGAGAGGTAAAATAAGTAATAAGTAATTATAAGCAAAAAAGTCATGCTAGGTCCACCTTCTTGAACACACCAAGTACCCCATTCCCTGTTTGGGGTTTGATATAATTGTGTCTTTAAAAAACACAACATGGATTAGTTTGACTTGTATTAGTGCATAAAGGCAGATTAAAAAGTACTGAAAAGGAAATTATGATGACAACCTTACATGGAAAGCATTTCTTCTCTAATGAAATCGATGATGGTGGGTTTGATTTGTATTAAAGATAGATTATTTTGTTAGTCACTGCTCATCAACCCCCAATATACTTTGACTTGCTTTCCTTTCCCTCCAGTTTTCTCTCACAGGATGTAGAAATATGTGATAAGGCTAATAACAACAATAATAAAGATAATATGTTAAAATAGCTTAGGCTTATGCAGTGCTAGTTTTGTGCCAGCACCTGTCTTTGTATGTATTTCATGTAACACTCTTAGGAGGTAGATGTTTTTATTAACCCCATTCTAAGGATGTAGGGAATTTAAATAACTTGTCCAATCTTATTAACTACTAAATGGTAGAGTTCGGATTCAACCCAGTTCTTAACTACTACTACTACTACTACTACTACTACTACTACTACTACTAGGACTATGATAACAACCACCACTACTACTTACTACTATTACTATAACTGTAACAAGGCAGCTACTACTACTGCACTAACTACGAAACAACAACTACCATTATATTACTACTAGTGGCCTGGTGCATGAATTTGTGCACATTGAAAGGAAATTAATTAGGAGAAATATTTTAATATTGCTATTCACCCTTTCTCTATAATAGAAGTGTCAACCAAATTCATGATTGACAATGACAGATTGAAACACACGCATGTGATTGGCACCAGTGAGAAATTTATATGTATTGCACATGTGGGAATCAACTTAGCCTTTTATATATATGGAATAAACTTGCTTAATTAGACTTGCTTTCTGATTTAGCTAAACTTTTTCCAGCCCAGTGAAGCACCCCAACTTCTCTTTCAGGTAATTGTTAGCAACACAGCAGTAAGTATCAACATGAAGCAGATTATTATTGTAGATCACGCAGGGAGAACAAAGGGTAAAATATTTAACTGCAGCAGTGTTTGACTATATTCTGTGCAGTGAGAAAACCTGAAGTCATTTTTAAGGTCCACCATTTCTTACTTCTTTTCAGTCAGGTCAAGTTTCTAAACTTTCTAAATCTCCATTTTCTGGCTAATGAAAAGAAAATAGGATTCCACTGAATTTCCTATCAAACTGCTCCAGGACTTCTGTGAGGATCAAATGAGATGAGGCATGGGAAAACACTTCAAAGACATTTGGTTAAAGTGTGAAATGTTTCCACCTGGCTGTAAAGTAACTGACGTGTTCCTGGGCTGAAGAAACTGCAAGGAAACTAGTCGTCGCTAGGGAGAGGAAGCCGGGCATTGCTCTGTGATATCATTACCCACTACCCAGCACCCACAGCCACCATTTCTGGGCTGGGCTGGGCTGTGGGTGGCATTTTGTGCCATGGGGTCTCAGCATTTTTGGCTGCAATTTGGTGGGCTGTCACTCTGGGGTGGTGGCAAGGCCTGTGTCTCACTTGGGGGAAACTGAGTATTGCTTTGTGGGTGCCAGGTCCACAGTGCCAGTGCACATCACGGCAGCTCCTATGTTAAGTGTCTGCCCCCTGATGGTCAGTGCATGTCATAGCATATTAGTGTTTTATATATATAAAAGGTGATTGGACGGTCAGACACTTAGCATATTAGGCTTTTATATATATAGATTATTGTTCCTATTAGAAATAAACACATATCTATAAAGTCACTTACAGTTAAGTGATAAAAATAATCCTGTATTATATTTGAAGCTCTATTTGTTAATGATACATAAATAATTTCTCATACTTTTCTATTGAAGTAGCCCTCATGACAGGTGAAAATGAATGGAGGGGTCGAAAACAACCCTATAGGAGTTTAGAATTTTCTAGAAATGTTGTATATATTTATTTTTTTGGTAAAAAATCCCCTCAAATATTGTTTTTTCTACCATAGTAATTCTGTGTTGGTTTTAATATAATAATATTTTTTTTCTAATAGATTTTGAGTAAAATTGACAGAATGGAAGCTGTGTGAAGTGACCTAGTGACTTTGTGTTTTTCCAGTGTACTAAGGTGTGTGAGTTTATTTGAGAAACATTGAAACAAGATGGCAAATAATTGATTGCCTGCCATAAATGAAAGACTAGAAGTTAATGCGAGCTCAACCTTGAGTTCTTAGTTTAAATGCCATCTCTTTAAGAGAAAGGCTTCCCTGCTTTCCCTTGTCCTCACAATAAGATCAATTTCCAACTCCCACATTCCCTCCCCAGCATCCCATTTTTCTTAAATATTACTAATCATAAGTAGCTCATAAGACCATTTTAATTTTACAAATAGTAAGTTATGTAAAGGCAAAGATTATGTCTTGTTTTTTTCACCCACCCTTACATTTCTGGATTTAACTCCCTACCTAACACATAATAGGAGCCAGAAACTATTTGGTACATGAATGAATGAAGGAATGCGCGAGCTTCCTGAGGATTCTGCTCTCCTCCACCTCGCTGGGCACTGATGTGAGCAGCCTCTCCCAGCTTGGCAGTCTCCCTCTATCCAGAGCCAGGACAGTTGGCAACTCATTTATTGCTCATCTTTGAAGCATGAAATAATTCTCATGCGATGTATCCATGCAAAAGGAAAGATATATTTAAGTTTTAAAACACAGTTACGTGGACAGGTGTTCATCTGGACACCCTGTACTGGCTACCGATAATTTTTTGGTAGAAGGTTCTGTGAGACAGCGCAGTCCCTGCTTCCAGCAGGGTGTGTCTGTGCCTTGCTCAGAGTGAGGCGAGATATGGTGGGATGTGATTAGAGAGAGAGCAGTGGTGCCTGCCCATCTTTAGGAGCTGATGGCTACCTCTCACAATACTTATTTTCCTAAATGGGTGCTCTTTGGGAATGACAAATTTACCACCATTGGTCAGTCCTTTTTATGGAAACTGCAGGGAAAGGAGAATCCTCTGCAGGTTTTCTCTGTTTCTTTGGCCTTGTGCTATTTTGGTCAGCCCATGTTGGACTGTTCAACACTGTGAAATCCTCACTTATTGGGCACCATAGGGGATAGCGGTGTTCCATATCAGTGGATTTTCTAGATAACTGAAACTTATCCTGCTAAATTGCAAACTTAAAAAAAGTACCATTCATATAAAGCTGTCTTAAATACATGAATACTCATCACTGCCTACCTTTTAAATCAGAGTATAGTGAATATACAGGGTGTCCCAAAAAGTGTATACACACTTTAACAGCAAATGATGTAATTTTGAAAATGAAGAATATTTTAATAAACACTGCCTTTATAATTATTCAAAGTATATGTATACATTTTTTAGGGGGACACCTTATAATTTATCTTTATCTTGGTGGCTCAAGGTCAGAACTTTGAACAAAGAATGATAGGATTGTAGAGCTTGGTGGGCCTTGATGAAGACCATCTGGTTCAGCTCCCTCACAACACACAGAAGAGAATGAGGCCCAGAGAGCTGGTGTGACTTCCTGGAGAGGGCACAGCCAGCAAATAGCAATCTGGGGGAAAATTCAGACCTCAGCTGTTAGCTGAGTACCTTTCTCCCTGTCCTGGATCAGGGGTTCTTTAGGGTTCTTTATCTCTTCAATAAGTAGTTCTAAACCTCTGTATTTATTAAGTTCTCATTCCTGATTTTCATATTTCCCCCTGTATCCTCTTTAGTTGAAAAAGAAAGTTTTCATTTCTTGCTTTCATGATGTATTTGCCTCTATCCTGTGCTCTTATTTGGGGAACATCTTTAAAATGGGTGGTGGTGATGACAGGAGTGGGAACCTAAATTAAAAAACAACACCAACTACTTTTTAGAGCAGTTTTAAGTTCATAGCAAAATTGAGTGGAAGGTATAGAGTTCCCATTTACCCCTTTGAGTGGGGACTTTGTATACTTTCTTGTATCTCCGCAAATTTAGCAGTGTCTTGTGTGTTGTAGGCCCTTAATGAAACAGTTTTTGATTGGTTGATTTTATTATCTTGTGAGTCAAGGAACCAAACAGTGAAGGCTGTTTGAAATGTGTTTCAATCAGAGTACACTGCACAATAATTAGGTTCTGGGGGAGGCCATAGGGGGCTGGATTATAAATAAAATATATCATACTTGTGACACCAATTTGGCTACTCAAACACCTTGCTTGCTTATTTCTGAGTTTTCAGGTCATTCTGGATAATTAAATCCATTGGATGAGAGAAGCATAACTATAGTGGGAGTAATAATAACATAACAACATTAATAATATTTTACATGAACAATTCTTTAAGCTAGGTTTAGAAGTTAAATTTTAGAACTAGTTGTGCAAATAGTATGTGGTTAGGTCATGCTTACAGCTGTGTTGTAGCATCTAGCCCAGGGCCTCGTAACCTAGCATCTATCACAGTCCCTAGTTGTAACTTAGTGACTAGCACTAGGCACTGTACATAGGAGGGGCTCTGACTCAAAGAGGAGTCATTGTTTGACCTGAATCCTGAAGAACAAATTGGAGTTAACCAGGCAAAGAAAGCAGCTGCCTTAGTCCTTTACTCAGAGGGAAAATCACTGACAAACTCCACTAGGGGAGAAAAACCCCTTGAGAATGAGAGAATTATAGTCTACGGTGATACCAGAGAAATAAACACAGTTCATGGCAGGTCTGAGAAATTTGCTGAGGAGCCGGAATTTTATCTGAAAATACAATAAGGAGTCGTTGGAGCATTTTAAGTTGGGAAATTACATGGTCAGATTTGTTTTAGAAAGATGACTTGGGCTTCATGATGGAAAATTTATTCATTACACAAATATACATTAAGGTTCTTCCTTGTGCTAGGCACTGTTCTAGGAACTGGTGCTGCAGGTCTGATTAGTCAAAGTCCCTTGTCTCAAGGAATTCACATTCCAGCGCATGTTTATATGTATGGTCGCAGCAGCGGGTGGAGACAAGTCTGTGTACTTATAATATCAGATAGTGACAAGGATTTTGAAAAACAGAACAAAACATAGAACAGGGTAGTAGGAGGAGGCTGGGGTAAGGGGAGCATTTGATCTGAAATATCAGGAAATGCTTCCCTGAGATGTGACACCTACTAGAAGACTAAGAGTGTGGAGACAGGTCAGGAGACCACAAATAAGAGGTGATGGCAGGTTAAAGTAAGGCAGTGGAGGGAAGGGGTCCAATTACAGCAATATTTAAGGAGGTAGAACCTGTAAAACTTGAAGAATAATTAGATGTGAGAGGTGAAGGACAAGGGGTAGGATTGAGTATGTTTCTGGGTGGAAGAGCAGGGTTGAGTAGAAAAGTTGGGATTAGCTGTACTGATGCGATTGGTCTTGCTTTATGGACCATGGGGGAGGCTTTGTGTTGAGATGGTGGAGCTAAAAGATTCAAGCACCTTGGGTTTCTGAGTATGGAAGAAGTTACCCTGGAGAGGTCTGTGGATTTGACGTGGACTTTGAGTGAGCTAGAAATAAACTTCTGCATGTTAAATGACTGAGATTTTGGAGTTGTGTGTTATTACAGCATACATTAGCCTAGTCTGGCTAATACATACATGTTGGGCTTAATGTACCTGTGGGATCACCAGCCCGAGCTGCTTAGTTAGATAGATAGATAGACAAGGCTGGAGAATAAGAAAAGTCTGGAATGAGGATGTAGATTAGTGAGCCTTTTGCAAATGTATGGTGATTAATGGGAATGAACGAGCTCAACCAACATGAATGAGCAGTGAAGGCAGAGAACAAAATCCTAGGAAAAACAAAATTTAAGGTGAGAATAGGAGAAAGAGAAACCCACAAAAAGATAAAAAAGGAGTGACCAGAGAGACAAAAGAAGTATTGGAGAGTTTTATGAGTTTGAAGAGGTAGAAAGGGCGAGACAGTACAAGCATTGGCTGCTCAAAAGTTCCTCAGTAGGCAGGCTTTGGGGCTGCAGTATAGTTGGGAGGGAGCCCCGAGGTCTTACCTTGATTGCATCTGCAGAGAAAACAGTGCTTTTATTGGCTTGCATGGCAATCATAGTTGAGGGTGTTGACAAAAATCATGGGGGAGGGTTTATCCCTCACTCCCACTTCTCTTGGTGCTGCTACTAGGTGCAGGAGAAGTATGGCAGAGATGTTTCACTCATTTAATACATATTTATTCTGCACCTATGATGTGCCAGGCATCTTTCTAGACACTGGGCATATAACAGGGAACAAAATAAAGTCCTTGTTCTCAAGGCACTCACTGTCATTTCAAACAAACAAAGAAATATGTAATATTTCAGGAAAATGGGAAGTGAAGCACAGTAAAGTGACAGAGTGTGACAAGGCACAAGATAACTTGGAAGGTATTCAGGGAAATCTGACACAGTGACATTTAAGCAGAGACCTGAATTAAGGGAGGGAGTTACCCTTGCAGATATCTGGAGAAAGAGCGTTCCAGTCCAAGGAAACGGCAGGGGCAAAGGCCTCGAAGCAAGACTGTGCTTGGCATGTTTGGGGATAGCAAGGAAGAGGGAGCCATGTAACAGTGGTGGGAGGTGATTTCCCAGAGGCTATGGGGACCAATACATGGGGGGAACTTTAGAAAACTGTGGTTTTTATTCTGAATGAAATATGGATCTACTGGAATATTTTGAGTAGAGAATGACACTAACATAAAAAAAAAAAAAACAAAAAAAACAACCAAACTACTCTAGTGTCTCTGTGAGGAGAGTCTCATTAGAAGGCAATTGCAAAAATCCAGTTGAGATTGAACAGTGGCCTGAACTAGGGTAGCAGTGGAGCTGGTAGGAAGTGGCTCGGTTCAGCTATATTTTGAAGGTAGCTCCAACAATATTTGCTCTTGGGTTGGATGCAGGAGGGAAGAGGACCAAAGACGATTTCAAACTTTTTGCATGAGGACTGGACAGATGGAATTGATCTGAAGAGGGGCTTGACTATAGGAGAAATGGATTAGAGGGGGAAATTTTTAGTGGATCTTCTGTATATGTTAAGTTGGAGATACCTGTTAGGTATACAAGTGGCCATGTCTAGTTGGCAGTTGGATCACAAAGCTAGAACTTGGGCAGAAGCCATGGCTGGCAATAATGACTTCGACATTGTCAGTTTATAGATCTTTGTCCTGAAGGCCAAGTAAAGAAAGAAATTTGAGGAGAAAGGAATAAAAAACCCCTATCTTATACTGTCAATATAAGAGATTAGATGAGAGCTGAGAAGTGACCATTGTCATGATGGAGATTAAGAGCAATTGCAGTGGAATGATGGGGATAAAAGTCTGGGTCAAGGCAGAACTGACAGAGAGAAATTTGACACTGCAGGTATAAATAACATTTATAAAAAAAATGAGTTTGCTATAAAGGAGAGCAACAAAATGGTTGGAGAGGAATATGAGATCTGGGAAGGATTTTAAAAAAGATATGTTTGTATGATGATGAGAATGATTCAGATGGAAAATTCAGTGATGTGGGAGAGAGAGAGAGTTACAAAAACCTTGAGTAGGCAAGAGCAGAAGAGATCCAATGTGTAAATTGAAGCGTTGGCTTCCAATAGGAGCATAAACAGTTCATCCATTCTAATAGGAGGGTAGCAAGCATATATGGATACAGATGCAGGCAAATTTATGGCTGTGGGAAGATGTGGAATCTCTTCTGATTGCCTCTGTTTTCTGAGCTTATATCTTAGAGAAAATATAGCAGAAGAGGTGTTGGAAGTTTGGGAGAGAAAAGAAGATAAGGAATATTCCTTTGGAGAATGGGAGACTGAGAATGGATTAGGGAAATATAATATGCATGTCAGGAAGCAGTAGGGTCCCACTTGGAGTTTGTAGTCATCAACTTGAAGTGTGACTAATCAGCATAATTATGTGCTCACCAGTGGCTTGGGTGCCTGTGACTCAGGTGCAGGTGCAGAGTGGGGTTTGTAATTAATCAGGGTTGGGTGTAAGGGAGGTTAGAGCATGTGCAATGCAGTGAGTAATAATGATGGCTTGTGGAATTTAGACTAGGGTGGGGAGGGACAACAAAAACATGGGTGGATTCAATGAACTGTTGGAGTTGGGGTACCAGAGGGAATGAGCCAGGATAGCAGATGGAACTCAGAGAATGGGATACTTGATATTGAGCCACAGGAAGCGGTACAGTTGTGTGTAATGACTTTGTGTAGAGCAAAGAGGGAAGCTGAGGTGGGTGGAAGGTCAGATCATTGTAGCTGAGAAGGCAATGAAACTGAAAAGCCAGGATACTGGAAGGAGTTCCAAGTAGATATTGACATCCCCAAGAGCCGTGGTGGAGAGTGACAGTGAGTCAGGTGCAGCATCTTCAAGGAGGGAAGAGGAGTGGCCTGTGGATCTGCAGGTGAGTCCACAGGGAGGAGGAACAGGATGATAGAAGGTGGGTGGCATGACCTCAGAGAGATTCAGGAGGTGAGGGAGAGACATTTGAACCTCACTTGACACCTTGTATCTATCTTGATACTCTCTTATTCTGCATCTTGTTTTAACCTGTTCATTTATTCTGTCTCTTTTACAAGCTCCATCACCTCACTGAACTGTGAGTTCATTCATTAGGTGCAGGGACTATGTTACCATTTTTAACCACCACAGTGCCTAACACTGTGCCTCATCCTGTAGCAGGCAGTTACTATGTGTTGAATTAGCTGGCACCAAATGTGGACATTTAAAGATCAAGTGGCTAGCAACCTCAGAGGAAACAATATTGAAATGAAATTTACACTGAGATTTATTGCATGTACTAAAAACATAGCACTGTCAGCTAATCATGTAGTTCTAATGGTTTCTAGAGTTCCAAAGACATTAAAAATATAATTTGATCATAAATATTGCAAAGAAAAGCCTGGGGCCACTCTATTTGCATGGAAAGGTGCTGTTTCTTTGTTTTTGTACTGCAGGAATAAAAATATCTGGGAAGGAGCACCATTTAGTAACTTGGACCATTTCCTGACCCCTCTAAATATTTGTTCATCCCAAATTGCTGTTTGAATGCCAAAGATTAATTAATTTTTACTTCCCAGAAGGAGTATACCCCTGCCTTAATCATACGTCAGACAAACGGGGCAATGCAAAAATACTCTCCTTAAAAATTTCTTCACCGTGTAATGGCATTTGTAGGATGAATAATAAATATCACAAGAAAAGAGAAATTTTGATTGAAACTGTAAACTCAACTTAGATTTGCTCCCATAACTGATTCCTGCAGCATCTAAATGTAAATTGTAAGGGTGAAGAACTGTTTTATGTGATGTCCCAAATTGCCTTTGAAAAACCGTGATGCAGTGTCAGCACTTGGGTTCTGCCACTGACACAGGTAATGGAGAAAGGGCATCTACCACACACTGCCGCTTTCCACGGGTAATTCACATTCTCCTTGTATCTTCCAATTACCACTGGCAGAAATGCATAACTAATCAACTTAGACCAAAGATACTTGATTTGTACTCCTTCTTCCTCATCTCTGTCACCTCTTGCTCTCCTTCTTCCTTCCCTCTCCCTCCTCTTTTCTTATACACTCATAAACCAGAATCACTTAAAGATAATAGCTCCTTCAAAACTGCAACTCCACAGGATTTAATTAAACCTTAAGTCCCAGACTGGCCTGGGGAGGTTGAAGTAGTGTGAGATGAATCTTTGTTCAGAATGAACATGGGATTCTAGTGGCTTCAAGGTGTCAGAGACCAAGTGCATTAAAGGAGAGATTTGGCTTGTCACTGGTTGTGTGAATTCAGTGAGTCCAACAGTGGGCTGGAGAGTTAGCAGTCCTCCCTTTGGGTGACCTTGGCAACGGCAATGTCTTTTCTTCCCACTTTCTTATCCGTAAAGTAGATTTTGAATACCAACCTTAAACTCTGTTGTTGCTTAGAAAACAGCTTTTTAAACCTTGATCCCCAATATTTTTTCTTGGGTTAAAAAGGCTAAATGACAATACTAGGATATTTCAGTTGTTGCAGATATTTAGCTTAAGATGACAGGGATTACTTTGCACATGGCTATCCTACATCCCATCATATCTTCTAGGGCCGTGGTCGGCAAACTGCGGCTTGCGAGCCACATGCAGCTCTTTGGCCTCTTGAGTGTGGCTCTTCCACAAAATACCACGGCCTGGGCGAGTCTATTTTGAAGAAGTGGCGTTAGAAGAAGTTTAAAAAATTTGGCTCTCAAAAGAAATTTCAATCGTACTGTTGATATTTGGCTCTGTTGACTACTGAGTTTGCCGACCACTGTTTTAGGGTCTTGGAGTAAGGTAAGGTAAATTAAAATACATAAGACCCAAGTTGCTATACCTCTCCCATAATTGTACCTAGGGTAAACTGCTCATACAAAAACACAATTTAAAAAATTGTTTAAAAACACACATTTCTTAAAAATTTCCTCACCGTGTAATCACATTGTGTACGATGAATAACAAACTATTATAATAACTTGAAATAGTGCTTACTATGTGCTAGAAACAGCTTAAACAACTGATACATAGTAACTTATTTATGACTCACAATAATTCTCTGTGATGGATGCTAGGAATTTTATTATTCCCATTTTACAGACCGGGATAGAAAAGTTAAGTAATTTGACAAAGACACCAATAACATGAGTGTTAGTAGTTAGAGCTCTCCAAAGAAAAAGGGTCAATAAAGACATATATGTGTTTATTATAAGGAATTGGCTTACATGATTATGTAGGCTGACAAGTCTCAAATTCTGCAGACCTGGGAGCCGATAGTATAGTTCCAGTCAAAGGCTGGCAGCTTAAGATGCTGGAAGAGCTTATGTTTAAGTTTTAGTCCAAAGGCTATAAAACACAGATATCTCAGCTTGAAGGCCATCAGGCAGGAGGATTTCCTTCTTACTGATGGGAGTGGCAGCTTTTTTGTTCTGTTCAGGTCTCCAACTGATTGGATGAGGCTCACCCATTGGTGAGAGCAATCTGCTTTACTTGTTTTTTTTTTGCCAGTGGTAATTTCACCCAACATCTTTATAGACACACCTAGAATAATGTTTGAGCAAATATCTGGAGAACTAGAAGCTCAGTGAAACTGACACATAAAATTAACCATTACAGCATGTAAGTGAGCCAGGATTAGGGCCCAGAGTACATTCTTTTGGCCTCTATTTATAACTGCTTATAAGGGCCTCAGTGATGCTTACAGTCACTACTCAACATGAAACTCCAGCAGTGCCTCTGCTAAGGCTTTCACAAGGTTTTTATAATTTCCACAATGAAAAATACCTAGCCTCTTCCCACAAACAATATGTCACACCAAGGGGACCTTACTAAGAAAAAGTTTGCTATCAGAATATTTGATCTTCTTTGCCAGAGAGCTTATTTTGTGTTTTAATATTTCAAACTGGCCCCAAACTAGATCCTTGGTTTCCCTACACCAAACTTCAAACATTCCAAATCAGATATTTTACAGACCACAGAAGGGAAAACAGACTTCTTTACTTTTCTATGTAGATCCTTATATACAGAGAGCTGTAAGGGCGCCACAGGTCTGCAGGCTGCGACTCCCTTGCCTGATTCCGCTCCTCTGGGAACACAACACAGGAAGCAAGGCAAAGACCCTCGCCTCTTTTACACTGAGGGATATAGTCAGTACAGATGTAATGAATATGAAAATATGTAAGGAATGTTGGTTAAAGAGAAACATTCTGTGACAACATTTAAGCTGGGAAAAGGAAGAAAGAGAGAGAAGGGGTTTGAGGGGATGTTAACACAGGGTAATCAGAGAAGGCTTCTCTTGAGCAGGTGTCATTTGAGCACAGATTAGCGTGAAAGAAGGGGGTGAGCCAGGAGATGATCTGCAGAAAGAACCTTCTAGATGGGAACGATCTGAGTCAAAGCCCTCATATCGATGGGAGTATGCTCTGTGTGCTTAGGGAACAGTGTGGTGGGATTGAAGTGAGCAGGGTGCAGAAGGGAAGGTAGTGAGATCCGTCACAGCCAGGGGTAGGTGACAGTTTCTTTCGGTAAATGGATAAAGACTTTGGAATTTGTGATGGGAAAACCTTGGAGGGTTTTGAGTGGGAGGATACCATGGGCTGATCTGCATGTCATAGGATCCCCTTACCTGCTGTAAGGGAATAGTTACTTGGGAGCGAGTGTGGCAGCAGGGAGACTAAGGAAGCGATCACGGCCATCCAGGTGACAAGTGGCATGGGCTTGGGCAGGCTGGGTAGCACAGATGTGGTGAGAACTATTTGGATCTGGTTTATATTTTGCAGGTGGCAGGGAGGGAGCCTTGCTGATGGATCAACTGTGTGGTTTGAGCCAAGACTGTTTCAATATTAGCCCACTGTACAAAAGATCTTATTACTTAGCAGATTTGTGTACAAAAGAGTGGGTTGGATTAAATGGTACCTAAGGTCTATTTCTTTAATGCAGTGATTTTAGTCACATTTACTACATGCTTTCTGAGATATGACAACACTCAACTATTTTATCAGCAGCAGTTACACTTTATTATTCCTGTATCTAAAGCTCAGCATCTCTTCTTTTGATCCAGGGGGATTTTTAATAGCAACTTTATTAATCCAACAAAACAGAAGCTGGTAAAAGAAAATGAATGGATTTTCAATGTATTCATGTAAAGGGCAGGACAAATGTACAAAAAAAAAATACAAGGAAAATTTTAAGGATGTGTATCTGTTAAATAAATACGGGAGAAAGAGGCCCAGGGTGAAAAAAAAAATAACACATAACATAAAATCATAGATAAATGGCCCCCAGGAAGGACCAGAGAAAGGATTATTTCATTTAGCAGCATCAATAAAAAGTCACCTGGCTTTATATCAGAAAAAATTCCTATAATCAATTTTCTAAAAGTGCTTGCTCCATATATTACGCATGACATTTCCAGGCTGCCAGATTTCTGATTGAGCTGGTGATTAGAAGACAATGCGGGGCTTCCTTTCTCCTCCTTTCTTGGCAACAGCGTTGCCTCCTCTCCCCTTCCTTGGAATGCCTCATGGAAGTCAGAAACAGAGAGAGCAAGGAGAGACATGCATCAGAGAATGGATTTGGTTAAAGAGAAATACTTAGAGGGAATGTGCAGCAGCGACCTCAGGAAGAGATGCTGGCAGGGAGAGAGGGAATGAGGGGTCAGGAATGAGTGGCTTTACCTGCGGTGCTGAAGGTTAGAAAGGGATCAGATATCAACAGTACCTGGGTTAATTGCCCTGAACACCAAAGGACATAAAGCTCTGTTTGATTTGAGGCCAGCTCTAAAGAGAGATGGCTCATTTTCAACCTGAATGTATATATCATGCTCCTTAATTGGCCTATTGAGATGTGAGGGCTGCTGTGTGGCAATAGTGGGAAAGGGGAGGCTGTGTGTGTGTGTGTGTGTGTGTGTGTGTGTGTGTGTGTGTGTGTGTCTGAGAGAGAGAGAGAGAGAGAGTGAGAGAGAGAGAGAGAGTTAATTTATGATTGCTTTCCATACTTACCATAATAGACCACTTCTAAGCAATCAGGATGTGCTCCTGCAGGACTTGGGTGGCAAAGGAGGCATCATTTAATTCACCTGGGAGAAAGTGAGCAACAGAGTAGATAAGGTGGGTATTAATCAGAACTGTATGGGCTTTGGGATGGCTGTATCTAAATCAATCCAAGGAATCGTCTGGGAAATCAACTCACTATTTTCAGCTGGCTTACATATTTTATTCTTGTGGGGGGATATTATAAGTTTTTTTCCCCAATAATTTTTCCCCATTTTGGTTCATCCTAATCAACTCTAGAAAGTTCATAAATCAGGAAGCATTTGCTCTGACTGGAATTTCATTCCATATTCTCTGAATTCTGATGACCGGTAAGGGTTAGTGAGACATTATCTGATAGCCTGAGGCTCTTATGAGGATTTTTTTTTTCCTTTTTTTTCTGGGTACTAGCAAAGATTTCTCAGCACCTTCTCAGCACCTCTCAAGCCACAGGATGCAGCTCTGCCAGTATGGAAGCTATGGTCTGTTCAATACAGGTGACAGAGCCCCCCTAAAATGAGGGATAAAATAAGAAACCGGGAACGAAATACAAAGGGATCTTGCCCTGGGCTTAATATGCAATATGGAGGCAAATTAATTCATGAATATTTCCCTTGAGAGATATTCTCATTGTTCTTGAAATAATGTTTAGAAGAGGAAACATATTCATTTGCAACATAGCAAGACTGAAGGGTAAGAAGAGGAATGCTATCCTTCGATCCTTAGCTTTTGTCCACATCAGTGACCCCCATGCCTGAACTCACATCTCCTCACACAGGTGGACCTTGGGGTTGAGAAGCACTGCACAGAAATCTAACTGCTACCACTTCAGGGAGCCCCAATTGGCAGCACTCAATTGTAAGGGGTCATCCAGATACTCCAAAATGTGCTGATGTTGTTTTTGAAAGATCATTGAAATGAAATATGCACTATATGATTACAACACCTGGAGATTTCCCAAAACATATCCATGGATTCCCAGGAGTCCATGAGAAGAGGTACTGGGCAGTAGATTCCTCTAAAATAAATCCTGGGGCATGTAAGCTACTCCTTGGGAGCCATTGGGTAAGATCTCTGGAAGGGGAATGTATTCTTTTCAGTCTCGCAGGTGCTATGAGTCAATGTCCAGCACAGTTACTGCATGCCCTACCAGTGTCCCCATCATTTCCCACCATCTTTTGTTCCAAGGGGCTCAGAAGCCTTTGTAACATGGTTTCAAATTAATAAGAAAATTGGATGAGACAAAGCCCTTGTTAATTCAAACATGAAACAATTGTGATCTAAGGGAATGGTGATAAAGCCTAAATTATGATTTTGGTTACCAAGTCCCATATTCATTCCAGGATTACAAAGTTCCTCTTCCCAATTGGTTGTTCTTTCCAACTTTTCTATTTCTTTTGGCATGTGTGTTGTTTACAGACACCAGTAAAGATGGTGAAGATGTATCAGTCAGTACATATTTTTGTACATTTAAAAATTTTGAAAACACATTGTTTTCTCAGTGCAACATCTCTGGCCATGCATAGATCAAAGTTCATTTGTATGTTATTGACTCAATGGGCTACTGGAGACTTTAATGGGCCTCTAAGTCTTGTGGGTTCATTTTTCTGTGTTTAAAAAAGAAAACTGAGCGAGGGTGGAAGAGAAGGAGAGAGAGAGAGAGAGAGAGGAGAGAGAGAGAGAGAGAGAGAAAGATCTTCTCCATCTTACCTAGGGAGAGGAGAGTGGAAGAAAACTAGAGGCAGAGGGCTACATTTACCTTTTGAGAAATACAGCAATAGAGAATATTAGGTATGGCTCAAAGTATTGCAGGATAAGTGGCGTCAGTTGTGGGGAGGCGAAGGAAAGAGAAAGACATGGTTTTGTGCGAGGTGCTTTCACAGATCTGCCCCCCTTGGTCTTCTTTCTCTGGAGATTCTGAAGCTCTGTCCCATTGAGAGGTGCCGGTGCCATCCTTGATGCATGCTGAAAATTAGTCCCATTCCCTGTCCAGTGGCCCTGGTCTCAGCCAGACTGGCCAGATGCAGAGCCAGGGGAAGGATTAGGTCATACTCACAGTTAAAGATGGGAGGCAGTAGGAAGGAGAGGTCTGTCAATGTCCAGGAGCATCAACCTGGAAACCTATTTAGCAAAAACAAAGCATGAGAGCTGCAGTGATTTTCTTCCTTGGGCATTGTTGCTGTTTACGAAATCCTGAGCCAACAGTGTCTCTTCTGAGTTCATTTCCTTTCCCTCCCATGTAGCAAGTCCATTTCCAAACAAGGTCTTTGAATTATTCTTCGTGTTTTCTCGGTTAATGAACAATATTAAAAACACCCATAGGAAAACAATAATAATGTTTTAATACACATTATGAGAGCAGGACATTAACAATAGGTAGGTTTCATTAAAGGAGCTTCTATTTTCATTTCCATGAATAACTGAGCTTAGTGTGAAATTCCTTTCCTCCTACCCTGATGTGGAAATGTAAAGTACCTTCCAAGTGTTCTTACTATACTTTAATCTGAAAAAAAATTTTTTTTATTGGTTCTCTTGAATATAAGTCTTTTGCAAAGAAATCTTTGTCCATTCTTTTATTTCTTATTCTGTATTATGGTGATAGAACACAATCCTCATGGTCCATCACATATGATCAGCTCCATTTTATTCTCCTGTGAAATATTCATTTTGTGGATTAACTGGGGCAAAGGAAAAGTGAGGTTGTTCTTCATTTGACATTATGGGTGCCATCAGTCTGTATTCTCCCCACCATTATGATATATATTCAAGGAAAATGCAAACTGACCTTAATATTAATTAAAGAAAAATTATAAGCAGAAAGAAATTCTATTCAAATATTGAAAATCACTCCTAAGCATGTATGTATGTCCATATATTGTAGCTTTTCTAAGGTTCGAATTATCTGAACTTGGATTGCTCTTCAGTGATGTTGAAAAGCATATGAGGACACAAATATGTATAGGAGTGGGCAAAAGTAGCTTTAAAGTTGTTTATATGGAAAAAGACATACAGGTTATGATTATCACAATAGCTTTATTAATTCAAAAGAATGTCACAATGGCACAGTGCACTTAGGTGCAATCTCATAAGTGCCCAAATTGCTGGCCTTCATTATTTATACATTCTTGTAGTCTACTTGCTATACTCAAGCACACTGTGTTTCCCATAATTTACTGTAAAGATACTTTTGCTCACCCCTGTATATTTTAAAATTGGGTATTTCATATTTTTTCCTCAATGGCCTCAACTGATTTGGTAAAGATGAACCAGTTGCATGCATTTTAATGACAGTTAATAGTCTGTTGCCCCTAGAGACACTTTGCTTATAGGATTATTGACCCCATTTACTCCCAATGTGTTATTCCAATTCAATTAATTATCTTAGGAAAATGATTCAAAGTGAGGAATTAAGAAATCTCTTCACATGCTGTACTAGTGAGACAGTGAAACAAGATGTGTTTTTATGAGATGAAAGATTGTGACTTTGCAAAATGTCACTTGGCCTTATATGCCATTTCTGTGCTCAAATACCTGCAGTGGCTCCCATTGCCTGGAATAGGTTGAACCGCCCATTGGTATTCTGACCCCTCTCTGCACTTACCTGTCATTACACCCTTTCTCACCCTTGGCATCTTAACCTCAAGGAACACAGCATTTTTTAAAACTTACTGTTCACATTCCCCTTTTAGAGTGTATTTTTTAATCTTAATGTTTTACCTTCAGCCTTAGAAGCTCCTTTTGCTTCATTTCCTCTGCTAAAATCCAACTTTAAAACCCAACTCAAGTGTATCACAAAATATATGATCCATTTCTCTTCTTGGAATGAATTGTTTCCTCTCCTGCACTCTTTTAGCACCTGGTTCCGTATCCTGGCTATGGGTTAGAATCACTGGCAAGTTTTAAAAGATCCTGACTGTCTATAATTTAATAAGTCTATGGTTATTTTTTAATACTTTTTTTTACATTGCAGTAAATCCATTTTTGTTTTCTTCTTCACACACAAAGAGTGAACTTCACAGTTTTACCACATTTCATGGTTGATCCACCCTCCACAGTTCCTGATGACTATTTCTTTTAAAAATATGTATATTTTTATTTATTTCAGAGAGGGAGAGAGAGATAGAAACATCAAATGAGAGAGAATCATTGAGCGGCTGCCTCCTGCATGCCCCACCTGGCATGTGCTCTGACCAGGAACTGAACCACAACCTCCTGGTTCATAGGTCAACACTCAACTACTGAGCCATGTGGGCTGGGCTTGATGACTATTTCTTGACATTTCCTTTCTCCTCACACTTTCATTACTCCCTCCCTACTCCTCACTCTTGACTGATGACTTTGCTTCCCACTTCCCTGAGAATGTATAGGGATCAGGAAAGGACATCTTCATTCTCTTACCAAGCAATTTATCAGTCCATTGAATTTCTATAGTCTCTATGTTCCCTCCTGTGGCAGAGTCTCAGCTAAGGCCACACCCTCCACTCATGTAGTTGATCCACTCTCCTTCCATCATTTCATGGACTTGCTTCTGCCATTACCTTCTCTCTTCAGCTTCATTATGATCCTCTCTACTCAGTCATCTGCCATCCTATTAAAAAAAACTGTACCATGGTCCTTCATTTTCTTTATTAACCTTTCCTGGCAGCCTTGAGAATGTGCCTGCAGATGTCCTAGTAAAGGAGGTGTTTTTGACCGAGGGCGCCAGCTGCTGAGATTTGGAATCCATCCTGTCTTTGTATTGAGGCATTGCTTCCTGTAGATTGGTTTCTACCAATGACCAAGTTTGGCAGGAATACTAATACAGCTTCTTTTGTGGAAGACAGAGTACTCCTTTGTTGGCCCAACTCTGGCTGGAGAACTGATGGCTTTGTAGAACTTTCAGTGGACTGCCTGGCCGTCTAGGATGCTTCCATTCAACCCTTTCATCTTCTCTCCTTCACTCAGCCTCCGACTCGTGCTATTGCCTGATGGCACTCTGCACCTCCTCCAGCTCCCTCTCTACCTCTTTTTGCAGAGGCATTCCCACTAATCAAATTTTTGCATGTTTTATCCAGGCTTGGAATGTGCTTCATGAAGGACCTAGACAAGCACACCTTCCAAATTTCTTTCCTTTTTTCCATAGCAAAATTCCTCTTAGGAGTCGCCTGCCCATTCTTGCTGCTGCTTCTCTCTTGAACCCTCTTCAGTCAAGCTTTCATCCTAAGCACTCCAACAATTACTCTTGTCCAGTCACCAATGACCTCCATGTTGCTATAGTCAGTTTTGACTCTTCATTTTTCTTATGTACCAGAAACTACTGACATTTCTTTTTGAAGCATTTTTTCCCCAGTTGGTTTTCAGAATACATTTTCTCCTTTTCCTTCTACCTGATTCCAGGACTCATTTGCTGACTTCTCATTTTCATTCCTAAGTGCTGGAGGGCCCTTCAGTTAAGCCTCGGTTCTCTTCTCTATTTACTCTCCCTTCTCTATTCTCCCTTGGAGATCTTATCCAATATCATGGTTTTAAATATCATCTATACCTAACTCCAAAATGTATATCTCTAGTCCTTTTTCTTGAAATACTGAATTGTATACCCAACTTTAATTAGTTATCTAATATGAACATTTTCAACTTCACATGCATATCTTAAGGCAGACCCTCTGGAAAGCAGAGCTCGAGGCAAGCATTTGATACGATCAATTTATTTTGAAAGTGCAAGTTGAGGTTATGAAAGTGAGGAATAAAGGGAAGTGAAGTAAGGGAAGATGCAGTGCTAGGCCATGAGATGCGTCACTGCCCTGGTCCATGCTGTACACTGAGCTACGAAAGAACATAGCAGATCTCCCACAGGCTTGCATACTTAGTACATCGGCCTCCTAAAGGGCTGTAGGAAAGCACTGCACTATGGAGTGGTGAGAGAGAGAGAGAGAGAGAGAGAGAGAGAGAGAGAGAAAGAGAAAGAAAGAAACCTTAATTTGCCTATTCCCCTCCCATCTTGTGTTTTTCACTGGTCAAGGTTAACCCCATGGAGAACTGGCCAGCACTTGTCATCTGGCCCCATTTGTGCTATTTGGAAAGATGGGTTCCATGACCTTTGATGTGGAATTTTACCCAAGTTCTAAAGTGGAGGGATACCTGACACAGGTGAAATAAGCAGTGATGGAAAATTGGGAAGATGCACAAGGTGTGTGATCCTATACACTGTCCTAAATAGAACTCTGATTTCTTTCCCCTCCCACAATTACTTTTCTTAGCTTTGTCCCATCAGACTACACTTGAATAATAGCCAGAATGATCTTTTAAAACAATCAGATCACATATTCACCTGCTCAAACCTTCCAATAGTTTTCATCACATGTAGAGCAAAATCCAAAGTCCTCCTGTAGGTCTATGTGAAAGGCCTCCCTTGCTTCATCTCCGGAGGCTCTCTTCCTCCTTCTGCTCCAGCCACCTTCACACCTTTGCTGTCCTTCGAGCACACCAAGCTGGCTCCATACTTAAGGTCTTCGTACATGCTGTTCCTGCTGCCTGGAATTCTCATCTTAAATTTTCTCATGGCTCATTCCCTCACTTCATTCATTTCTCTGTCTCAGATCCTCTCTTTAGTGAGGCTTTTCCTGACTGTCCTATTGAAAATCGTTGCCATTTTCACTTTCTTCTCATTTTCCCTGCTTTATTTTCTTCTAAGCATATATATATTCAACATTATATTATATTTCTGTCTTTTACAATTATCTGTCTCCCACTAGAGTGTTAGCTCCATGGGAACTGGGATTTTGTCTTTTTCATTGCTGTTTCCTCAGGAACCAGAATAATGCCCACTGTAAGCATTCAGTATTTATGGAGTGAATTAGTTCTGGAACATGAAGTATACATTCCAGGGGGATAAAGAGAAGGGGAAGGGAAATGGTCTGTATCATTTATCAGAATATATTTCCTGATGGCTTTTTTCTTCCTTTTTTCTTTTGTATTATAAAGAGACCTACTCAGCACAAACGGAAGGAATTTCCATTGTACAAGCACCAATCATACAGTGTTAACAGCATGCTTAAGAAGTCAGTTTCCCCTAATTCTTCATTAAATAGCCTTGTGAGTTACTAGCCTCCCAGTTGCAAAGGTAGGTCAGGGAATTTAGTAACATGTAGGAGGGATTGTTCCTGGCAGACCTGTTCTTGGATCTTGGTGGGCTGCTTCTGGTCTGGCTTTTTGTGTTGTGTCAGTGATGCAAACCAGAGCTCCGTGGGTGCCCATAGGCCCCATGGAAAGAGACAGGCAGCAAGCGCAGCCCAAGCTTTCTTGGGCAGCCCCTCTGCGTTTGGCTGGAGGGTGAGGAGCACAGCTGTCTGCTGGGTAATGAAAAGAAAACATTCTGATAAGGATTCATATTTGCAACATCTGCTTCATCTGGGTAATTTTACATGGCTAAAATCCACATCTCAGAATACTAGGGCTTCTATCATTTTACCAATTATTGCTGAGATGTCTCTAAGCACCCGCCACAGTAATTAATAGACTGAAAGGGCTGGGAAGAAATAGGACCCTCATTAAGCTTAGGAAACAGCATCCCTTTAGGGCAAACTGACACAGAAGAAAACAGTGTAATGGTTTCTCTCTCTTAGAAAAGTCTTTAAAAAAAGCCTTTCTCTCTCTCTCTCTCTCTCTCTCTCTCTCTCTCTCTCTCTCTCTTCAAGCTCTAGTAGTGAGTTTAGGATTATAATATTTCTATTAACCTTTTCTTATCCAGATACCTATGCTTCATTTCTATCACTTCTCATAAGAAAAACAACTTTATTCAAAGAAATTTACATGCATAAAAATTGAATTTTAAAATACCAATCATTGTTACTGAGATCTTTTCCTAAAGATAGCCCTTAATAAAAATGATAGCACTTTTACTCAGAGTATTTCTGGGAGGAAGCATGAAGGATATTAGAAGCTGTTAATTGTATTGCACAGATGATGAATTTGGAGACCCATAAAGAACACTTTCTCTACTTTTCTATTTCTCATAGCACTTCCTATCATGCTTCGAGCAAGTGCTTAATAGATATATCTTGAAGAAAAAAAAAAGGCGTGACTATAAATGTCGACAATAGTGGCAAAATAGGAAATATCACTAATTTCATAATATGTGGATCCCCTTTTATTCCAACAAATTTTACTCTATTTTAAATATCAAATTGGAAACACACACCCTATAATGGAAAGCAAGAATAATGAAGTGCTTACTTTAGAATCTTAAGTATAATCTAAGTGGGCTCTTTGTCAAGCCTGATTCCTATTCGTATAGCTCTGGGCAGTAAACAAAACACTTTGGCATGCATTATCTCATTTGATCCTCAAAATTATCTCTTCTGCATTGGATCCCCAAAGCCTTCTCAGATCCAGAAAAGGTCGCAAAGTATTTCTTTGCCACCCAGACTGATGCATTTTCAGAACACGAAAATGGAATGTTTTTGGAGAGGAGACTGTTTGGTCATCATGACTTTTCTGCCAGGCATCAGAGAGTTCTATCTGCGAAGGCTAACATGTGGCTGTGTCATACCACACTGTGCTATGTTAATCAGGATAGGAGAAGTTAGGCTGTGGTGACAAAAACCCCCATAGTTCAGTGGTTTAACAGAAGAAAGGTTTGTTTCTTGCTTACAAAAATGCCTGCATATCCAGGTTCCTCTCGGGGATGACGCAGTGGTCACCACCTGGGATCACACCACTGGAAACACGCCCCTTCATGGTCATGGTAGCAGGGATGGACTGCGCTGGGAAGTTCATACTAGCAAATGCATGTTTTGTCCTAAAAGTGACACATAGCACTTTGTTTACTTGGCCATGGAAGGATAATCTTTCCCTATGCCCAGAAAGAGAGGAAAAACAGATATGATTAGGAATTTCTACCTAAGATTTTTCTTTTCTCCATCAACAAGAAAGGACTATGTTTTCAGCTTTAAGGCAGAGTAGTCTTAGCCAAACCTGTCAAGGCCTGTGGCCTTCTTCCACTAAATGTATTGCAACTGTTACTCTATAATGACAGAGTCAACTCCTTTTTAGATAAAATGGGCCCCAGGTTTTCTCTGATATCAGGCTGTGGTAGTCTCACCATGTTGCCAAAACCAACTATAATAAGTTCAATGAATTCAGTGAGGGAGGGAAATGGGCCTGATAGTTTTGACAAGGTGTACAATAAATAACTGGTTGATTATCTGCAACATTCAATTTCCAGTACATCGGTGAACACTGAGAAATGCTTTTTGGTCTTGGCCTTTTCTTCATGCAATTTTGGAGAGCCTAGAGAATAGTAGAAGCAGGAAAGACTGAGGGTCATTGCACCCTCATGGGTTACAACCTTGTGCTTAGGACCAGATTGCAGTCTCCTGCAAATATGATTTTGGCCTCCTCCCACGTTGATCTTACACCAGCTAGTAAACTTGTTTAATGAATCGACCAATAAGTAAGCCTGTGTATAGACCTACCTAAAAGGGAACAACTTGAGTGACTTTGTCCAAAACACAGTGATGGGGTTCTTAATCTGGTGTTTATCATTGTGAGATATACGTAAGAATTACCCCAGTAACTTCTAAAATTCAACTTTCAGGTCACCACCCTCAGAAATTTTGAATCATTGTTGTAGAGCCTAAGAAATCATATTTTAGACGGAAATCTCAGTTGATTCTGATACTTGCTAACATACAGGCCACATTTTAAGAAACACCGAACTAAGTAAAAAAAAAAATAAGGATTGGTGGGAAATGGTCAGAAACTTGTGAATTCTGAGCAGCCCTCAACAATATGTGTATTGTCATGTAATTTGTTCAATATTCTACACAAAGGGCTTGGAAAACAGTTTGCATAGTAAAAGCACAATAGGCTTTCCAAAGATTTGACTACTAGAGACTGCTGTAAATTTCCTAAATAATCTGTACAATGGTTTTAGGCATTTCTTATAGTTAATATTGAGGGCTTTCCACCCACTTCATTTACTGGTGCCCTTTAGGATTGTAGAAAAGAATGGCCGGCTCTCGATGAGGACAATGGAAAGCAAGTTGAATGAATCCCAAAATGGCATTTTTTCTTGAAAAACATGCATTATGCTCTTTTCCAAGTAAACTGCACAGAAAAATGTAAATGAAGCATAAAGCTCTTACGAATTAGGCCCCAAGCGTTTTTCTTTTTAGCATATAAACTGCCACTAAGGATGTGATAGGAATGCATTTTCTACTATTTTTCAAACTGTAATTACGTTTCCCTAGTAAAACTCAAACACTTGATATGGTCCTGTTGCAACTGTACCAGACAGGTAATAATTGGAAAATTTAACGCAGAGCTTTATCTCTTAAATGCTAAAAGGTAGGGCTACAGCATACAGAAGAGTTGGCATTAAATATAAAAAGTGTGAGACTGTTGTTTCTCTGTGATGTTAATTTTGCATCTGGAAGTGTGTTCCAAAGCTGTAGCACCCTTTGAAATATATAAGAATAAGAGACAATTCCTACCCAAACCTTCACCTAAAAGAGCCTATAACCTCTATCTAGCATTCAATCATTCCACTTACTATTTTCCCCACATTTACTATGTTACAGGTTAGGATGTGATGCATGTAAGTCCCAGAGCAGTAAATTAACTTATTTAAGTAGCAATGGAATGAAATGAAGCAAAAAGAAGGGAAATTCTCTGGAGACCACTGTTCAGTTGTGTATCTAGACCATCAGAAAAGGGCACACAATAAAATTCATAGAGAGAATTAAAAAGGTTTGAGCAATGCTCTTCCCATTTATCATTATGGTGGACTTTGTAGCCAACTTTTTTTTTTATTATTGTCTTTTTTTTATTCAGCAATTCTAAGACTTATACTACATTAAAGATGCATGAACTTGCACAGATACGGAAAGTTTCCTCAAGCCTTCTATGTGAATTGATAATACTTTTTTTTGCAGATAATGCAAGTCAAATACTTTCCAGATGGGCACATCGTATGTAGTTTCTATGGGAAAACCATAGAGTCACAACTTTAGGACAAAGCCCATCAGTGTTTGGAATGTGATCTTACATTGTAAGATGCCCAGAAGAGCAAAAGCTCTGAAATAATTTCTGATAAGATTTCTTGCAAAATTTACATCCTGAGAAAATGTTGATGTTTTCTAGTGCTTGTGAAACCAAATTCCACAGCCCTTTGACAATTGTTCATCTGTACTTGAATTCTTATGGGCTTCATCCAGACCTGACACATCTTGTTTTTGTGTCTATCAAAAGAAATATTAATTTATTTCTACATGCCACCTTTCATCACTCCCATTACTGCCCGATTTGGTTACATGAGACTTGCTGTCATACAACTTTGTAACCCTGAATTCAGGTTATGATTTCTGAAATCATTGATCAACTTTTCTGAAATCATTGTCAGCTTTTCTGAAAGCATTTCTCACCAGTATAACTTTAATCCCCAAACTAGAGGTTGTATTTGGCAGTAAATCAGGCTGGAAATCATCAGATACAGTGGAACAGGTAGCTTTTGACAGCTGGGGGAGCAACAGAGCATAAGGATCAATAACTCAGGCTTTAGAATTAGACAGGTTTGAAATATCTGCTGTAACGTTCACCAGTAGTCTTGACTTTGAGCTTGTGCTCTTTGAGCTCAGTTTCTCCCATGTATAAAGTGGGTAAAGTAGTAGGTATAATATTGAGGATGGGCTAACTGCTATATCAGTTGGACTTCCATATATTTAATTGTTCAAACACAATAAAATTACATTTTTGCTCATTAATGGTACTTAGTAGTGACCAGGGTACCTCTCCTCCAGTTAGTCATTAGAGACCTAGTCTGAGAGAAGGTCTACCATTTTCAATATGTAGCTTCTACAAGGTTACTTTAGAGCACAGTTTCTCAAATGTTTTTTTTTTCATCCCCCCTCAGGAGAAAAATTAAAGTAATTAAAATCCAATTAACTAACATTAATATAATGAAGTGTAAATTCTCCCTAACAAGAAGAATTAAATACTAAGAAATAAGATATTTATTGGGTACATTTGAGCATTGAAGAGTCACCAACTATTATATCTAAGAGTTTTTGCCCCTCCCCACCCCAAGCAACAATTTTCCCTTCCTGGAAGCAATATTATATGCTAGAAGGGGCAAGGAAAATGCAGGAGCAAACCTGGGAGATTTTTCTGGGTCAGGCCTGGAAATGCCACACATCACTTCTATTTATATCCCACTGGCTAGAACTCAGTTATATATGTGGTCACTCATAATCATAAGGGAAAGGAGGAAGTATAATATAGATGGAAAATACCACATTTTTATGTATTTAAGATGTTTTGAATCTGTTTAGGAAAAAAGAAAAAAAGAGATGAGAAATCTCTTCATTATTTAATCTATCAGAGAATGAAAAAAAAATCTTAGAGTTGGATGAAAAAAAATCATTGATTGGGAGATAAGACACTTTAAGTAAAGTGTTTGAACACTAAGTGGAGGCAGTACATTTCCTTATTATATCTCAAGTTACATGAAAAATTTTATTCCAGGCAAAAATCCATATCCTCAGACTTCCAACTATCCCATCCTACCCATTAGTATTTGCTTTGCCTACTGAATTTTTACTAATTAACTCATTCAACATCTGTTTATTGAATGCTTATGTATATCTGATAGTGTGCTGGGCTCTGGAGATTCTCCTTGCCTTCAAATACTGGAAACATTTTACCCTTCAAAAACCATAGGAACATTATAAACTGTTGAACAAAAAGATAGATACAGAGGCAGAAAGCATCAAACAGTCTGTCAAATTACAGCAGGAAGGTTAGGGAGAGGTGGGGAAGATAAGAGATCAACCGAAGGATTTGTATGCATGCATGTAAGCATAACCAATGGACGCAAAACTCTGGGGGGTGAGGGCATATATGGGAGTGGGGTGGGGGGGGGCAATGGTAAGATATGTACACATATAATACCTTAATAATAATAAAAAAACACATAGGAACAAAACCAATGGACACAGACAGTAGCGGGGGGTGGAAGGGGGGGAGTGGAGGGATGAGGAGGGGGGAGGGCTTGTGCTTGGAGGAGGGGGTGGTGGGGAGAGGTCAATGGGGGAAAAAGGAGACTAATGTAATACTTCAAACAATAAAGAATTTAAAAAATTTAGTAAATGTGGATTTGAAAGAAAAAAAAAAAACACACAAAAAAACCCCAATCCCACCCCCCGCCCCACCCAGGGTCTTAGCTTTATTGTGTCCCCAGCCCCTAGCATAGTGCAGGCACTTAGCAAGTGCTCAGTCAGTAGTTGTTAAATAAGTGGGTATGATGGTGGAGACAGAAAATGAAAACAGGCAGGGTAGGTATAGTGAAATGAATGATATTAAGGAGGCAATGACTGAGCCCTGAGGGACAGCCAGGAAGGGCACCTCACCCAGATCGGGAAGGCAGCTGAGAGGAAGTGGTATCTGAGCTGAGTGTTGAAGGATATGAGAATGTGCTGTGGTAAAGAATGGGGGAGGGGAATTTTTAGAGAAAGAAATAGCATGTTTCAGGCCTAGAGGGGAAAGGACTTGTCAAAATGTGGTATACCAGGCTAAATAGTGTTCACCAAATATTGTGTCCACCAGGAACCTAAGAATGTGATTTTTTTTTTGAAAGTAGGGTATTTGCAGATGTAATTAGTTAAGTTAAAATGAGGTCAAATGGTATTAAGGTGGGTCCTAACTCCACTGACTGGTGTTCCTGTAAGAAGGCCATTGAAGACTCGCACACAAAAACAGAGGGAAGATGACTATGTGAAGATAGAGGTAGAAGTTGGAGTTATGGTGCCACAGCTAAGGAACTCCAAGGATTACTGGGAGCCCAGAAGTTAAAAGAGGCAAAGAAGGATCCTTTCTTTGAGTTTTCAGAGGAAGCAGGGCCCTATTGACACCTTGATTTTGGATTTCTGGTCTCTGCAGCAGTGAGGGAATAAATTTCTTTGGTTTAAGCAGTCCAGTTTGTGATAACTTGTCATGGTATTCCTCAGAAACTAAGTCTTATCAAAGTACAGTCAATGGACTTGGGGAGAGGGGTCAGCAGTCAGCAGTGCTAGCCTATGAGGCTCATGAAGGCTTTATTGATGCAAATACTGGAGGAACTTTTGAAAACTGTTTCACCAGATGAACTGACACTCTCCATGTCCTCTGCACAGGATGCTTGGCTGGACTCTCCTAGTTAGTAGCTTGCTCTGTAATTGGTCCAAGTCCTTCTGTTCTCAGGAGCTGAGCTTTATGCTTGCCAAGAATCAGCTTGTTTGTTTCCAAATCTGTTTCTGTCCATTGTACCTGTAATTATGCAATATTATTTTGTTATATACGTTATGGGTAAATAATGAGCATGGAAGAAGAGTTATTATTTCTTTGAAAAATAATATCTTTTGAAAAGACTGAAAAATCAGGAAGGCTTATACAGTCAGATTGCTTTCAAGTATCTTAATGTTTTGGATGTTAAAGAAATTGAAACTACCCATTGGAAGGAGGCATTTTGGGAATGGTTTATAGAAAAAGAACTTTGAGGAAATTCAGGTAATGTTTATACAAGGTGTCCACAAAAAATGTATATACAATTTTAGAGCTGATAGTTCAATTGTGAAAATGAAATGCATTTTAATAAACACTGCCTTTTATAATTATTCAAAGTGCATGTATGCATTTTTGGAGACACCCTATATATCAGAGATGGACACATGAATATATACTTGTATATTTGAATTTAAGTTAAAATATTTAAAATATGTTGTTTTTTTTTAAATGTTCTGCTGGAACCAATTTTTATGTTTAATTTTCCTGATTGCATTGGATAAGGAAGTTCCTATTGTACATTGGCAAAGTGACTTGTGTAGAAATGCTAGCAGGTGCTGGCTTCAGACTTACTGAGGGTTTTCTTTCAATCACAATGATTAAAAAGAGAATTGCCCTCTCACCTGGCAAATGTCTAGTTTAGGAACTGGAATTTGAGTTCCTGGTGCCCTGCATTCTGAAGTGGGACTGATGTCCCCTATATAAATAGTACCATAAATGATGTCTTATTTCTCAGGCCCAGGAATCTATTTAACTCAAGGTCATAGATGCAATTACAGGTAGAGTCAGAAATGGAAGTAATTTTTTCTTTTAATCTATGTCATGTTCTTCACAATGTACCTCACAAATACGTAGGGAATATTATGCCAGTAACTTTTTAGTGGAAACTATATTTTATTTTTATTTTGTTGTCCTTTTCTCCTCCCTTTGATTGTTTCTTGAGAATAATATTTTTTCAGGTTCTAATCCCTAATTCACATATACTTTCTCAGAATCATACCCATTTGCAAGTTGGAATAGTTTTGTATGTATATATTTGTTTTGCATATTTACATTTAAAATTATATTTTATTTGCATGAACATTAGTACTTAAGTTCCATGACCATAAATCAATTGATTATTGGGCATGTGATCTAGAAATAGGAAAAAGGCCCAATGGTTGGGGGACTTAGTCTGGGTTTGAATTTTTGTCATGAATTCATCAATGAATAATTACAGAGTTATTAATTAGTCAAAAACTATTGTTTAAATGTCTAGCATTTATTTGCCAGGAACTGTGCTAAGTGCTGGCATATGATAAGCAAAAAGAAGAAAGACTCTATTTAGGTTCTGGAGATTCTATGTTGACATGATCTCTGTCTTCTGAGATCAAGACTAAAATTGCCAAGGACAGTAGCTATAAGCCTTAAAACCCGTTGGAATATTTAGTACCACATAAATGCTATCAGGAGGAGAGAGTGCTAAAATTTAGGTACCAAGATTTAAGAAGGCACTTTCCATGTTTTAAAACCCCCAGTTAATTACTCAGGCGCAGACAAAGTGCTTGGTGTGCTATTTCCTTGGGCGAGTGTGGTATGTTGTAAAGAACATGATATAGAGAAAAACAAAGGCACATTTTCCAGTTTTAGCTCGCCAAGAACAGGCTATGACCTTGGGCAGTTCTCTTTGATTCTTGGGTCCCTCCTTGGTACTGATTGAATGAGGTGATGTCTACAGTCTTTTCCTGTTATAAAATTCTCATTTACTGTAGAATTTCAAGGCTGTTTGAAAGACCTAGAGCATCCATGATAGAATTTTTGAACTACTTCATTGCCCTCACCACACAGCATGATATTAGAAAGGATAGTTTTTGTCACAGAGACATTATATGATCCAATCTGCTTTCTTTCACCCCATTAGTATTTCTGTTGGAGGGAGGAGGCAAGAAGAGGCCAATATCTACTTGGTGATTTGAGGAATAGTTGAGGAATTGAAAATGTTTAGTCTGGAGTAGAACAACCACAGGGGATAGAAAAGCCAATTGGAGTATTTGAATGGGTGTCATCAAATGCAGGCACCCACGACACAAAGAAAAATGAGATATGCTTTTGTCCTCTAGAAACTCATTTGGTGGTGGAGACAGACACACTAAAAACATGTGATCAGTCCTATTGTCAAGGCAGGAATTGCTGGGTACTAGAGAATCTTGGTAGAGATACAGTGGAAGTACAAAGGGACAAATGTGTTGTTGTTTTTTTTGTGTGTGTTTCCCCAGAGAGCAGAACAATAATATGTTGATGAAAGGTACAGAGGGACAAATTGGCTCAATATAAGAAAGGGCTTTCTAATAATCAGAGCAATCCACCATTGAATGGTACACCTGAGGAAGGAGCGGAAGACTCTATTTGCTTTGCACTAATCAAAATGATTCTAGACACATCTATCGGACACCCGCACCAGGTGGGGGGTTGGATTAGATAATCTCTAACTTGCCTTTAGCCACTCACACTTTGTGAGATGCCTCTCAATGGATCAAACAGCTTTCTTCCATTGGAGTCATCTTATAAGAATCCATAGGGAAGGTTTCCTGTTGTCGAATGAAGACACCCTCAGAAAAAGGAGATTGCTCTAATGAAGAGGAGAACCATTATTTCCATCACTATCCCTATCTCCATTAAATAGCTCTTATTAACTAGAATGCATGAGCCCAACCAGGATGATGGATGCAGAAAAATCCAAGAAAGCCTCATCCTTAGCAAGTAGTGGATTCCGTAACTTTTGAAGTGAGGGATTGCTGGAATTTGGCTTGCATAGAAGGTGGCTGTGATAGGATTTACTCCAAAGTGCTAAGATAAGATTTCCTTTGAGTCTGCTGCCTTTAAGCTGCATGACTCACCGGCAAATTCACAAAACAAAATATGATCACCGTGGATTATGTTGCCATTGCTGGTAACATGCTGGCAATGATTGCAACAAGACTTGCCAAGCACACATTGACCCTCTGAGTCACATTGGTTCCTATGGAGATTAACACCATCAACGGTGAGAACAACAGCCCAGAAGTGCGATTGGAGTTAGACAGGGAGGAGAAAAATGGCTGTATGATCCTCTAGAAATGAAGCAATTGGAATGAAAAAGGAGCATGGGGTGGCACAACGCAGGAGAGAAAATGACCTGTAATGGCATAGCAACCTACTTCTCTAGCTCTTCCTGCAAATGGCTGGGGAAATAGTGTGGTTCCTGGCAGGGAGGATACAATTTACTTGTATTTATTTCCATCTGGCATTTCCTGCAAGTTCTCTTATCATCCCAGATAGCTTATCTCTTCAGAGGAATCTGTCCAACGTGACCTCATCATAGACCAAGTGTTCCTGACGCTGGAGCCACAAGTCCGATGGACATGTTGGGGTTCAGTGGTGGGAAGGATTCAGATTACTTATCTATAGCTGTGTAGGTTTTAATTTTCTTTCTGTATAAAAATATTTTTACTTCCATTCAAAGAAAACCATGACTTGAATTTCACAATTTAAGGTGTTTCATCTATTTTAATAGAGCAGTTGGATTTTTTTTTTAAATATATTTTATTGATTTTCTTTACAGAGAGGAAGAGAGAGGGATAGAGAGTTAGAAACATCGATGAGAGAGAAACATCGATCAGCTGCCTCTTGCACACCCCCTACTGGGGATGTGCCCGCAACCAAGGTACATGCCCTTGACCGGAATCGAACCTGGGACCCTTGAGTCCGCAGGCCGACGCTCTATCCACTGAGCCAAACCGGTTTCGGCAGAGCAGTTGGATTTTTGAGTGTTAGTGTTTTCATTGGAAGTTGTGGGAGGGTTTGAGCTGTGCTGACCTCCCACATTCCTTGTCCCTTGCAGCCAGATCTGCCTGGGTACCACCATGAGCAGCTTTATGCACAGATTTATCATTCTGGTGCCGAGTTCCATCCCCTCTCCCATAAAGACAGGGGGAAATCTGGAGACCTGCATATTTTCCAAATTCAAGATATGTGAATCCTGTCCAGCTCAGATGAATTAGGGTATATATAAGGTGAGCTGTGCTTTTTCTTGTCTTTCTCATATCAGCAGTTGTGGAAAGTGCCTATTAGTTGCTGAATGATGAAACAGATGTAAGAAGAATAACTGGTTTCTAGCAAAATCAGATTAAATTGCATCAAAAGTAACCAAGCTGAAATGACAACATGTCATCTGGAAAAGAAAGAAGATAATGGTTTTCAAAGAAATGACAGAGCATTTTTGGAGGAAATGAGTGTTAATAAGGAAGTTGGAAATGGAAAACATGACATTATTCTCCCAAATGTTACTTGTTTATGACTGTTTTATCTAGAGGAAGGAGCTGCCCTGGGCTGTGCATGGCCATAGAATTAGCTGTACCACTGCCTATTAGTGGAGCTTTAGGCAAGTCTCCAAAGTGTGCTGGCCTCAGTTTACTCATCTGTAAAATAAGGGTTTGTACTATGTAACCTCAACAGAGTGAATACAGTGCCCGACGCAGTCACTCAATAAATGCTACTGATGACAATGAAGATGATTTTGACAGTGGCAGCGGTGATGATGGTGATGATGATGATGATAAAATTGTTATGATTATCAAGGGATCCTGTCCTTTGGTTCCAAATTCTGTGATTCTGAAACTGGAACTTTATTTGTTAGAAAAGTGATTTTCAAAAAGTTGTTTCTTGTAAAGGTTATGTCTCATGGGAAGGAAGTGGAAAGAGCTATAGTTCTCTGCTTGGGGAAGCCATTTGAACTCACTGTCTTAGGCTCTAGGAACATGCTTTTCAACATCTATGACGCCTGACCTTACTTAATGACATCTAGTGTCATTGTGCTACATTGTATGCTTCAGAGAAGCAGCCCAACATGGTGCTTAAGGGCTCAAGATCATGGTTATATTCCTGCTCTGCCACCGACCAGCTGTGTTACTTGGACAAGTTCTTGAAATGTTCTGTGTTTCACTTTCCTCACCTGTATAATCTATATATATATATAATAGGGAAATATTCTAATTAACAGGGATGCCTTAATGGGTCGACTGGACAGGAGGAGGTTGTGTGCGCAGCATCGGGGGCGGGGCGGCAGGGGCCTCTGCCCACCTGCGCTGAGGGAGGGCCTGATCAGCAGTGGCCACAGCTGGTTCAAGGGCTGAAGAGCGAGGCAGGGCTGGACTGGATTTCGAATCGCTTGCTGGGCTCCTAGTGTGATAATAATAGGCTTATCTCAGAGGGTGAGGATGGCATAAGTACTCAGGTACTAGATCAGTACCTACCTGGCATGGAGTCCACATTCAATAACTATCACGTATTATTACTATATTTCTTCCTGAAAAATTAAGGAGCTAGAAAGACATCACATTTTAGTCCTTTTCACTTATAAATTAATTTGTTGTGAAACTTACTAGAGAATGTCTTAATTGATTGTACTTTTGTAGTTGTCAACTCAGCATTGGATTTTATTCTTAAGTCTTCCTTGAAGAAAGCAAGTGTGTGTGTGTGTGTGTGTGTGTGTGTGTGTGTGTGTGTGTGTGTAAAGGAAAAAAAGCCTGGCAAATGAATGCTGATGCCCCCAATCTCCCCACAAGGTGGTGCAACACTCCTGCTGGTCCAATGTTCAGCTACCCTGAGGGAGGCGGGGAATTTTGATCAGCGTCCAAAGGATCACTTCATCTCTCCTGGCAGAGAGCACAGAGCACAACACTTCAGGTTCTGTCAAGTACATGTCCCTGGGTCTTGCTTGTGATTTCATAGAAACTACAGAAAAGCTAAAGCCACTTTAGCTTTTAGTCCCCTCCCCCGTATTTTATTCCAGTCAAATTTGACCTTTAAAGAACACGTTTTGCCTATTACCCCTAACATCTGAAGGGTGGCATTAGAGTGAGAAATAAGGTAGAGTCTGTCTCCTGCCGGTCTAGATTGACTCTCTTACTGAAAAAAGACAACAACCAAACAAGAAACCGCAGAGAACAAGAGCTTGTTGATGTACTGGAGGTAGTGAATGGGTGGGAATACCTCTGTACAAAATGTTAATAGAGGTGAGCTTTGCCTTCAGTGTCCCCTGTCCCTTCTCTCTCTGTCTCAGTCTCTCTCTGTGACCTTCAGGCACCAACTGGGCTGCTTGACATTGATGCTCAGACCTCTGTGTCACCTACCTTTGCCTGCTCCTTATTGTCCCCTCATCAAAGCTTATCTCTTCTGAGATTCATCCCTTCAGAGCTCTTCTAATGCACTGAAACTAGTCTGTAAAAGAATCCAGTTTTCTAACAGATTATTGTGCAGAAGTCTTATTCTGACAAAGAAACACATTTAATTGTTGTTCAAAACACTGATAAGCCCAGAAATTGAGGGGTGGGGTTCTCTGTTAACTTTATCATGGGTTATCTATTTAGATAAGAGCCCAGCGACCCAATGGCAGAACGACCGGTCGACCAGTTGCTATGATGCACACTGAACACCAGGGGGCAGATGCTCAACGCAGGAGCTGCCCCCTGGTGGTCAGTGTGCTCCCACAGTAGGAGTGCCGCTTGGCTGACCAGGATGAGCAGTGCTCCCATAGCAGGCCAATCCCCACAGGCCACGCCCCCCACCAGTGCATGAATCCGTGCAGGGGGCCTCTAGTGATAGTATATTTGCAAGAAATTTGTATTTAAAAGGATTAAATACATGTTTTTTTAAAAAATGTTTTTATAGATTATATATAGAGAGGAAGAGATAGAGAGAAACATCAATCAGTTGCCTCTGGCATGCACCCTGATGGGAGACCGGACCTACAACCTGGGCATGTGTCCTGACTGGGAATTGAACCAGCAATGTTTTGGTGCACAGGGTAACACTCAACCAACTGAGCCACACTTGCTAGGTCAGAAATTTGTATTTTAGAAAAATCACTTACAGCAGTGGTCAGCAAACCACGGCTCGCGAGCCACATGCGGCTCTTTGGCCCCTTGAGTGTGGCTCTTCCACAAAATACCACATGCGGGCGTGCACGTACAGTGTGATTGAAACTTCGTGGCCCATGCGCAGAAGTCGGTTTTCAGCCTGGGCGAGTCTATTTTGAAGAAGTGGCATTAGAACACTCAGGGGCCAAAGAGCCGCATGTGGCTCGAGAGCCGCGGTTTGTCAACCACTGACTTATAGAACTAATGAACCCACTTGAAAATTGCTAAGAAAATATATCTTAAAATTTCTCATCACAAGAAAGAGAAATTTTGTAACAATGTGAGGTGATGGATATTAACTAAACACTGTGGTGATCATTTAGCAATATATACATATATCAAATAATTATGTTGACACCTGAATCTTATACAATGTTATATTTCAATTTTAGCTCAATAAAACTTGAGGGGGGCATAAAACAAATGAAGCAAATGAATTTGATCATGTATATGCATCACATATGTATCATATATGTGTGTGTATACAGATTCATAGGTCTAACATAGTTTTTTTTTTCTATCTACCACATCTCTTTCATGAAAGCCCAACTCACAAAGAGCAGGAACCTCCTCAGATTGTGTCAAATTGCCTCTGAGGTGGAGAGACTAACATGATGCTCATGGAAATCAAATGGCCACGCTTGGCTTTCCGGTAGGAACTGGTGTTGGCTCCTTCCTTATAGAAGACCTGGCTGGCATCGTTCGCTCGCTTCCCCTCCTCTGCCATCTGAAATCTGTGCCCTGAGCCTGCTGGCAGCTTTCTAAATCTCTTTATTTCACATTTGGCACAACCTGGCTTCATCTGCGACCTCGGAGTCTTGTGTTGTATTACTCCACAGTTCAGGCTGGAGAGGAGAACGGTTTCATTAATGTACCAGTTCCTATAATAAACAACTTTTATTTTTACTCCCAAAGAATCTGAAAGACACACCCCTTGCACATGGAAATTGTTAATTTATCATTTTGAACACTATTTTGCAGCTAGTGGAGGCTACCATTATGCCTTCCTCTTGTAGCGGAGCGGAGTGACTTTTATTTGCCCATTTTCACATTTGCAACCATCTAATCCAGCTGCTCCAGACTGTCACAGTGACCTGTTAGAAATACCAATTAGGCAACTTCTGTGCTCAAAACACTTCACAGGCCTCCCATGCTCTATTCCTACCCTCTTTTATGCATGTACTTCAGAGTACCAATAACAATTTGTAATACTACCACTGACTCATTTGTTTCCTTGTTTATTTTCTATCTTCCCATCTACAATGGAGGCTCTATGAACAGGAACCTTGTGGCTTTTGTTCTCTATTGTAAACTAATGAGCGAACACAGGGTTACATATAGGAGACATTCAATGACAGTGGAGTATTATTCTTTAGACGTCAGTCACTTTTCATGACCTAGAGCTCTCCAAGTCCACAATCAAAGACAGTTACAGAGGGATGATAACGGGGGCGGGGGATAGTACTTATTGAGCACCTGCTAACTGGCAGGCATTTTATGCACAGTAACTCCGTATCTTGGATTTGCCGGGTTGATATGATTTCAGTTTTATGGAAGACAAAGGTGAGGCGAAGGGATGGACCCGAAGGCCCACTGAGCTGGAATAAAACCCACATCTATTTGGTTTCAGAGCCAATACTTATTCTGTTATCCCAGGCTTTGTCTTTATCACACAGCCTTTCCATTTCCCCTGACCCTGAAGAAATTATTCTTTACAACTCAGGGTACAGTGACACTTCGATAGATATGGTATTTACTTGAATATTTTCTACCCTGATTGTAGAGACAGATATATTAGGGAGAAAATACTTTTTAAAGTAATAAAGCAACTGTAATACTCTCAAAAATTTTCAATGTAATTTACCCTGTAGGCTAGACCAGTTGTTAAACCCGAGGATCCAGAGGGAAGGGAAATCCCTTGAGCCCTAGTCCATGTTCATTGTAAACGAATCCTGTCTGTTTCAGAAGGAAGACTGTTTTTCTGCTCTTTGCAGGGGAAATGTTGCTGTGCTTGTGGCTGATTGATTCATTGTATGATGACAGTCCAGCTGAAAAGACCATCATGTTGACACATTTAATATTACATTTGGTCCACCGAGGGCTGGGTTGATATTGATAAACACTTAACTGAAAGGGAAAGTCTAGCTCTTGATAGGGCAGTTGCGGAAGTTTCTGGAAACAAGAAAGCAGGTGGTCTTAGTGGAGTAAAGATCAGAACTGCGTACTATCCCCACAGGTCTAGTTTGTTCCCTTTAAGTGCTGTGAAGTACCACATTTAACAACCTGCTGGGGTGGGACTTGGTATCTATTTCCACTAGAGAGGAAAGGAAGAAAAAAAGGAAAAATGTTCCAGGAGATTCCATCTTATTTAATCTTTACAACAACACTGAAAGATCATCATTTCTAATATGTTTATAACGCTTCAGAAAGTTCAAGGAAGTTGCCCAAAGCCACACAGCTGTACTGTTGAAAAGCTGCGATTAGGAATGGGTGGGTTTAACCTTAAACATAATCAGTAAGCTCCTATCAACGTGCAGTATAGTGCTTGCTTTTCTGGGCAAGATTGTTAACTGTGATACCATGGCTTATTGAAGTGGCTAGCAAAGAGGAAATTCTGCATACTTCCAGGTGGGAGAAGTCCCTCTGAAGTTCTGGCTGGTGGTGCAGTTCATGTGCAAGACATCAAGTTCATCAGGGCAACACATCTCTTTGAATCCCAAATTGTCTGTCAGCCTCCGATGGGTTTTTGAGGTGGCTTGTACATTGATCGACTGGAGTTGCATTGCATAGGTGTGTTTTGTGATCAAAGGTAAGGTACCAACATACCACAGCTGCTGTTAGTGGTGCCAGAAGACAGCCTATTCAGACTAAGAAAATCATTATCTGTTCTTTATTGCAGAGAAAACTGCCTTCACTCTGGGCTGCCTCCTTCTGGTTGGGTTAAGAACCCATCCATCCAGAGACATTAATAGAATGTGACTTTTTTTTTCTGATTTGGTATTAATATTCCAGGAGTTCTGGGCACGATATGTCTTAAAAATCCAAAGTGTACAAGGAGTATATGGTTTTATTTTCTAAAGATATAGCACATCTGCCACTAGCCCTCTGAGAAAGCAGAGGGCTTAACTGGTATTATTGACCTTAACCTCTCAGAATCCTCTGAGGCCACGGTGGAGAAAAGGGCATCATTCATTCTGGATCAGAATCGTCTCTGTGAGTCTTCGAGGGCACCTTGATGTTCCTGAGGCCTCAGTTCGCCACATGGGGTGAGAAAAACCTCTGTATGTTATGGGGACAGGGACTAGATAAACAATGCAAGCAGTGTGTTTACAGATATGCAAATAAGCATGCAAATTAGATTCCTGTTGGCTTCATTTAGAATGTAATTTAAAATTAATTAAAAATTAAGAGGTAAATTAGAAGCTCATATTCAACACCATATGGGACAACATACATATTTGTCAGACTGGCATATATGTACACAGTGTAGATGGGAGCTAATTGTAGTGTGGGCAAATTCCTCCATTTTGGTATTGCGTAAAATCAAGGTGGGGAACCTCAATATGTTGCAAGGATTACTTTTTTTTTCAGCACTCTATGAATTAAGATTCACTTTAATTTATGGATTAAATAAATACATTTAAAATACATTAACTTCTCTGTAAACTTATACTAAAGGACACAGAGTTTTACGACTGGAAAGTAGAATGATAAATCAGGTATACAGTTTACCTCCATATGCTATAAAATATTCGTGAAACTCATTTTTCTCAAATGGGGTCATTGAGCACATTTACCCTGGCAGGCCTTTTGCATGTTGTTAATATTCGATCTATACTTGGAAAGTAATGATTTCCCTCTCTCAGCCACTCAGGAGTTCTGGGTGATTAATGAGTTAATGGCTGCATCCACACAAGGCCAAAACAACTCATTGAAAAGTGAAAAATTCAATCACTCCACAGACTGTTTTGTCTACAAAACAACCAAACAACCTCTGTGATTGATTTTCTTTTCACAGAATTGATTGCTATTTTTTGGCAACTTTATTGAATTAACCAGTTGTTTGATATAACCAGAGGATGTACTGACTCCTTATTGACTGTTGTACAGTGTTTTCATATCAACCTGTCATCCCTAAAAATACATATAAGCAAGGATTCAATTCAAAGTACTTGAGTAAGAATATTAGAATTATTCCACACTTTGAGTATCTTGGACAAAAACCTTTGTTTTGAAATGTAGGTAGTTCTTTTAATATAATGACAAGTAATGCAAAGGGCATATTTTTATTTTTTTTGAAGACAGATCTGAAGTCAGTCAGAATACAGCGACTGTGGAATATATCTATAATAATAAAAGAGTAATATGCTAATTAGACCAGACGTCCTTCTGGACGACTTGCTGGATGAAGCCGGGGCTGCCAGGGAAACCCGGCTCCCAGGTGTCTGCCAGCGGCCGGAGGGAAGCCTGGGTCCCGGGTGCTAGGGGGAAGCTGGTGCTGGCAGCAAGGGGAAGGAAGGCCTACACTTGCATAAATTTCATGCATCGGTCCTCTAGTATGTTATAAAGAAAAAGAAGGGAAATTGATATAAATAGTGAGGGCAAATAATTAACACAGTTCCCACAAAGTCTGCAGGAAGTTTCAGGAGACAGTGCAACCAGTGAGCAAATCAGGAAATTGGAAGCATGTCTGAGAGCTAGAATGTCAGTGTTGAACTTGGAAAACAGGTGTGGAAGTAGAAAAGAAAAAAGAAGTGTGTATTCTTAGCTTGTATACAGATGTACTGGTACACACTGTCCTAATATATTGAACATTGAATAAAAATAGTTTCTGTATTCATTTATCTCTGTTAACTTTGATTTATCTTTAATAATATGACAGGCTCTGGCTAATGTGATGAAAAATATTATTATTCTTTAAAATGTTGGAGGTGAAACATACCTGCTAAAGAGTCAATTAACATTTGGGAAGGGAAGACAGAAAGTTATGTTTTTAGGAAGCTTTGCTTCTTATTTGTCCTAATTTAATGCTAGAGCATGTGTGCAAAGAGGAAAGGAAAGTTCTCATTGTAATTTGCCTCGACTGAATTTAAAAGAATCATGTTTAAGGAAGGTAGACATTTATTAAACTAATGGCACCACAGAGCAGAAATAAGCCTGGTGATCAGTTACTCCAACAACCTCTCTTAACCTACAGATGAATCCACTGAGGCTGTTAAAGGTGAGAACACCTTTCAAGGGCACAGAACCCACTCAAGGCTGGTTTGTGCTGGAGTCAGAAGTTTCCAGTATTCTCACTCTTGGGTTAGGAAATAATCTGTGTGTGTGATAGATGATCTAGCAAGGTAAATTTTTTAAAAGTTGGAAGAAAAGGTACAAATTCATTAGAAAACTGCATATGAATAGAGATTGCAGTAGATGAAAGGGCTCATACTGAGACCTAAGAAGGTTGAGGTCATCCCAGTGTCCCCTTTCTGGGTTGAAAGAGTTAGTGTCACAAGCAGTTGCAAAGTGCTCTCTAAATGGGCCTTCCAGGTTCCAGGAAAGTAAATGGTCTGGGAGGATGTCTGGAGGTCTTCTGACTGATCTGAGAGGAAGAGACACTGAGGAATAGAGAGGGAAAGGTTGAGATGAACTTCTGAGTTTGGAATTTTCATTGATGGTGGAGCCAGTCTCACAGTAGTGTAAGAGAATTGTCATTTTGGGAGAACAAAGAATTGTAAGAGAGGAATTTTTAAAAGCTTCAAATATTAAAAATATAAAATATTACATATAAAAAACTCACTCCAAATAGTAAGTCTTACTGAACAATAACATAATTGCCTTGCTGAATTCAACTACTTTAAAAAAACCTATATTCTAGAGAATATTACGTTAAATGAAATAAGTCAGAGAAAGACAAATGCCATATTATTTCACATATATATGGACTCTAAAAAAACAAGAAACAAATGAACAAACAAAACAGAAATAGACTCATAGATACAGAGAGCAATCTGATAGTTGCCATTGGGAAAGGGGGTGGAGAGAAGGGTGAAAAACGCGAAGGGGAATAAGAGGCCCAAACTTCAAGTGCTTTAAGTGCTGTAGTGCAGAGAAGGTCAAGACAGATCATGCTCAGATGAATCCAGGCAGTGGCAGAAAGCTCAGACTGCGTGAGAGGTCCAGTTGAATTTGTGATAGACAAGAGAGGAAAGGTTAGACGTGCATTTGACTCAAATGCATTTTAACAAAGTGTCCATATAACTCTGATGCTTCTCCTGGGAAAATTGACAGCTTGTCACTAGACATTGTCGTTCTGTTGTGGCATGATTCATTCACATTCAGTAGACACGGCTGAGGTGTTTGCCCACCATCAGCCTGAACCAACGGTAAACTAAAACAAGGCTGGCATGATTTTTCAAGGAGGAGCTGCTTCTAATAAGAGCTCTGAGTTGATGGCCACAGGCTCCCAGGTCTCATGAAGTTCCAAATTTTCACAGGATCATTACATGGTTTATGTATGGATAGGAGGATGAATCGAAGTGAATAAAGGCATGGTAGGCTAGGGAGGGGGTTAAAGATGGGGGCTGGCTTAGCAGTTCACTTAAGGCTTTCCATTACCAGAGTTGGGAAGAGGTAGGACAAAAGAGAGGAAAAAGTAAGTTATCTATTTCTTCTCTCTCTCTCTCTCTCTCTCTCTCTCTCTCTCTCTCTCTCTCTCTCTCTCTCTCTCTCTCCCTCTCTCTCTCTCTCCCTCTCTCTCTCTCTCTCTTTCTCTCTTTTGTTTGCCTGGGAATAGGCACTCTGTAAGGAAAAAAATTTATTTTTTTTAACTCTGGGAGGGGCCAACACCATTCAGGAGAGCCAGGGATGGCCACAGTTAAGAGCTGAGAGGATCTATTGGCTCTCATTAGGGCCTCCAGTTTCCTGGTCCTGAGAATGCTGAGTTCATAGCCAATAGGCCTGATGTAGTGGTTGGGTTGAGGGACATTTAGCTGCCTTTCACCACTCCCCCACCCCCCAGCTCCCCACCCCTACCCAAAACCCCTATAGAGAGAGAAGTAGAGGGAGGGGAAGGCTGTTTGAAAGACAGAGAAACTTTATTCAGGAGAGACTGAGTATTCCCTAAAGTGACTGTTTAAATTATTGGATCAAACTAAATTTAAACCAGGTTAGACATTTAGTTAATTTATTTTTCTCTAACCAGCAGGTGGAAGTTTGGAGGAAGACAAGATTATAGACGAAATAAAGAAACTACATTTTCTCTGATAAAATATCTCTTATCATTTTCATATCCTGTTGGTTTTCCAGGATACATAGAAATCACCTCAAAATTGATATGATGGGTCAAAGATAGGAAAACATGCCCTGGAATGCCTAATAGGAGCATTTGTCTACATCTACACTCACAGATCCACGTGGCTGCTGAATATAGTGTTTTTTTTCATATTTTAAAAAAACCTATTTTGGAAATTTTTTTCATGTTTTAAAACTTAAAATATAGTTTACATTCAATATTATATTAGTTTCAGGTGTACAACATGGTGATTCTATATTTATGTACCTTGTGATCACCACCATGTGTTACCATACTAAGTAGTTACAATATTACTGACTATATTCCCTGTGCTGTATACTACATTCTCTTGACTTACTTATTATATAACTGAAAGTTTGTACCTCTCATTCCTGTTCACCTTTTTCACCCATCTTCGTATATCTTCCCTGTGGCAACCATCAGTTCTCGGTATTTATGAGTCTATTTGTTCATTTTTCTTAAGTTTTTTTTTTTTTAGAGTCCACATGTAAGTGAAATAATACAGCATTTGTCTTTCTCTGACTTATTTCACTTAACAAATACCCTCTAGAATATAGAGTGTAGTTTATTTTAAAGCAGTTGAATTCAGCAAGGAGATTATTTTATTGTTCAATAATACTTAATATTTGGATTGAGTGATTTTCTTTTGCCCTTTATTTTGGAGGTCTATGTTCACAGTCTCAATATGAGAGTGAAATTTTTCTCACAGAAACATTCCATAGTATTGAGAGTTAGATTTAAGGCATTATTTATCTGGAAATACTAGTACTCAAGGGACTGGTTAAACAAGGTTACTATGTGATAGACGTAAGCCCAGCTCAATTTAACAAAGGTCGTCTGTACCCTTATTCCATGAAGAGCGCTAGATTGGCTTCCATTGAATGTGAGAAGAGCCATTAGTGCAGGAGCAGTGCCATGAGGAAATAGGAGACAGAGAATAGTTTTGGTTGAGGGAGTAAAGAGATGATCTTTGTCCTGGGCCTTGAAAAAAGACTATGATTTTCCATAGGTGGAGATATTTCATGGGAAGGGCATTTGAGCTGAAGGAATGTGGATAAAGGAGCAAAAATGAGGAAATGCTCAGTAGTGGGCAGTACAGTAGTTTCATGTGCCTAGCCATTACTGGATGGTCTCTAGGGAAGATAGAGGAGTGGACATAGAGTAGTGTAATTGGGATGGGATGGGGAGGGGAGGTCAGGAGATAATGTTAGAAAGGAAGGCTGTTAGAAACTGCCTTGTAATTTAAACGTACATGGTGTTGGGAGATTTAAAAACAAGGCCAGCACAGCCTACCTGAACTGACACTGTCTACATGGTCTAGGTCAGTGTCTCCGTGACGGGGGCAGAATGGAAAGATTCAGAGCTTGTGATTCTCTACGACCTGCCATGTACAGCAGGATCTTCAGGTCTGTGCTCTGCCGGCTCCATTGGATTAGACTGACTGGCTCTCTCTGACATTGTCAATTCTGCTGAGGAGACACCCGAGTCACCACCCAGGGACCATGGACAGCTGCCCTTGGCCTGAAGATCAGAAGACACATGAAGGCTTAGTAAAAACGAAATATGCCCTGGCCAGTGTGGCTCAAAGGCTGAACATCAGACCACGAACCAGGAGGTCACAGTTTGATTCCCAGTCAGGACACATGCCCAGGTTGTGGGCTCAATCCCCAGTAGGGGGTGTGCAGGAAGCAGCTGATCAATGTTTTTTCTCTCATTGATGTTTCTATCCTCTTCCTTCTTCTCTCTAAAATCAATAAAAAATATATTTAAAAAAAGAAATGTGGCTGATAACAAGAGTACAATTCACATATTGGATAATGAAAAGAGGAGGTAAAATCTCAAAATAGCCCTGGCTGGGTAGCTTAGTTGGTTAGAGCATTGTCCCTACCCACCAAGATTACAGGTTTGGTCCCCAGTCAGGGCATATACAAGAAACAATCAATGAATGCATAAATAATTGGAACAACAAATTGATGTTTTTTTCTCTCTCCTTCTCCCCCCCTCTCTACAATCAATAATAATAATAAATTTCAAAATAACCTCAAATCCTACTTAACTATGAGATTCAAGCAAAGCAGCAAACTGTTGTAGATATATTATAAAACCTCTCTGTAGACTGGTGTTTTTAATTTGTTATTTGAGTGTAACACCTGTGTTTGTTCATTCTTACACAAATTCCTGAGGTAATTAATTTCATAGAATATTGCTAGGTTGGCATATTTCCCTTGCTCCCATCACTCCTGGGACTATTGAAACTAGAATACAGATACTCTTATCACAGAGTTATATTAATAAATTTAATTAACATAAAACAACATTAATTCAATGGCTGGCACCTGAGGCTACAGATCTTTTGCTTCTCTCATACTACCAAATTGCCAATCTTGTGAGTATCTGCCAACTAGCATTATTTTTTATGTCAGGTTCATCGAAGTGTACTTTACCTATAGTAAAATCTCCTCCTTTTTGAGTGTGGTTCTATGAGTTTTGACAAATGTATACACAGTCAAGATGGAGAGTATTTTTATTACCCCCAAATTTCCTTGTGTCCTTTTACAGTTAAATTCTATCCCTTCACTCCAGCCCCTGGTAACCACTGGTTCCTATTACTATAGTTTTGTTTTTCTGTACTTTGCCGTTTCCTAAATGCCTTTTGAGTATGACTTCTTCCACTGAGCATAATTGTTTTCCAGATTCATTCATGTTATTGAATGTGTCATTTTGTCCCTCTATTGCTGAGTAGTTTTCCAACGCATGGATGTGCTTGAATTTGTTTATCCAGTTACTATCTAATGATCTTGATGATCTAGAAGTAGGATTGCTAGGTCCTATGGGCAAGTGTATGTTTAACTTTATAAGAAACTTCCAAACTCTTTTTGCAAGTCGTGGCACCCTACCAGCAAAATGTACTTTAGGTACATTCTCCCCAGCACTTTGCACTTTTATTTTAGTTATTATAATAGGTGTGTAGTCATATAACATTGTAGATTTGTTTCCCTACTGATTAATGATGTTGAAGGTATTTTCTTGTGGTTATTTTTCATTCATACATTTTCTTTGGCGAAATGACTCTGGCGTTGGTGAAAGAATAGGCAGAAAGATCAATGGAATAGAATAAAGAATCCAGAAATAGCCCACACTTACATAGTCAGTTGGTTTTCTATAAAGGTACCAAGGTAATTTAATAGAGAAAAGGTACTTTTTTCAACATGTGGTGCTGAAACAATTCAACATCAGTATACAAAAACACACAAAAAACCCCCATAAACAGAACAGAACAAAACAAAAAAAGGACTCATACCTAATACCACATTAAAAAATTAGTTCAAAATGGTTCATAGACCTAAAGTGTAAAACCCAACACTATACAAATGCAAGAAAACATAGGCCAACATCTCTGTGATGGTGGGTTAAACAAATTATTCTTAGAGAAGGACTAAGAAAACACAGACCATGAAAGAAAATATTTCTAAATGGGACTCCACAAACTCAAAAACTTCTGCTCTTCAAAGACACTATTAAGAAAATGGGAAGACAAATCACAGACTCAGAGAAAACATTCACAAAGAATGTACCCAATAAAATACTTATAGTACTATATATAAAGGACTCTCACAACAAAATAAGAATAAAAGCAACCCAATGAAAAAATGGGCACAAGTTGAGAGCAGAGACTTCACCAGCTAGCCTTTGAGGGATGACTACATGACACATTTCCTTTCAGGCTTCCTCATGATGATCTTGAGCCCAATGCAGCTATTCTCACCTACTTGCTGCTCTTCTGAGATCTGAAAGGCACATATGTTATCTCTGCCCACCTGTGTTGTGTGCTGGTCAGCAACGCTTTTTCACCTCCAAACATGAATTCTCCCAGGTCACAGAACTCATTGCCTGCTTTCCCTCCCACCTTCCCTCCCCCTCCTGTTTCATTTACTATACCTGACAGAGAAAGCATCGTTTTAGCTCTAATAGCTTTCTGTCATACCACGTAAGAAACTTTTTCTTATATTGTGAAATTTTAGTACAACCAGGGAGATTGTTGAGTTTCAGTTTTTGGAGCCAAGTGTAACATACTCTGTGAGGAGATAGGACTCTTCTAATGTTACCCTAGTTATCTGATTAGACCCGGAACCAATGTGGATAGAACTCAGTGTTTCAGATTGGTAGACCTTTAGGCTGTGTGGTCTCACTAAAAAGATCTCTTCATGTCTCCATGGGAAGGATAAAGGGAAGAACTGGCAAAGACACGAGGGGCTTCACGCTGCAACTCCGAGTGGCACGGCTTCCAGCACACCTCTTCGAGTGAGTTGTGGAGTTCTGTGGGATTGTCCCTGTCCCTCCTGCAGCAGTGTGGGCAGGAAAGCCAAAGGAGACCGAGCAGAGCTGGGCCCAGGAGGATGCTGCCCCGCGAGACTCTCCTGCCTGCAGGAGAGGGTAGTTTTGCACGATTGGCAGGACTCACTACTATCAGTCATCTCACCCCATGTGTCAGTGGCCTAGAATGAGGGCTGCTGCCCGCCTTTTCTTAGAGCAGGAACTAGTGTGGAGCTGTGGGTCTTCTCCCCAACCGCGCTCAGGGCAGAAGCCAAGGAAAGTGCGTTGGAGTTGACTGAACCATAGTATGGGCTGATTAAAGGAAGGGGACTTTGCTTTTTTGTAAAACACATCCTTCACACAAATGAGAGGGGCAAGTGAGGGAGAGAAGCGTATTGTGTGGTGGTCAGGCAGGGACACAGACTCCACAGTGACAGCATCTAACTCACACTTGGGTGTTTCAGGAGCTTATCCAGCGAGAGTGGCTGATTGTGGTGACGGGTTTTCCTCCTCAGCAATTAGAAATGTCCCAGTGTCAGCTGGCTCATCTCTGCAGCCCATTGTACAGGTTCTTTGCTCTACATTGAATGCTGTTTGCTTTTCATACTGAATTTCACATAGAGTTGGAGAGAGAGAGGAATGCTTTCATCTGAGATCTTTATTGGCAGGGAGTTTTGGAATTAATCCTTGAACTAGAGAGCAGAGATTTCCAATTCTTTCAGTTAAGGATTTAAAAAAAAAATTGAATGTTTCCTTCAATCGCTACCTGCTAATAATTGTGATTCTGGTCTCTGTTAACTAAGAAAATACAAAAGGGTACCGTGACTTCAGTACGTTGGTAAATAACTTTTAAAAATCATACCAGCAAATAAACACAATACAGAGATGTGTGAGGCAGGACCGCAGACCCTTTTGTTGTAAATCTAAGGACCCTCAGGTGGGTGAGCCCATGGGCTGTAGAAAATGGATGGGCTGGCATGACATCCTTTTTTTTTATTTTTTCCTTTGCTTCATTTATTTCTTTCACAGCACTTAAGCTGCTGGCTCAGAGTACAGAATAAAAGTCATGGATCATAACATGTCTCAGCTGGAAGGAATCTCAGGCATCCTTCCGTGCACACACCTCATTTTACGGATGAAAAAACTGAGTCCAAGAGTGGAGAGTGCACTGCCCAATTTCAGGCAGCTAATCTTGTAATGGAGCTAGGAGTGTCCTTCTGCCTTTTGACTGTCACTTTAAAGAGTTTTCATTGATTTTTAGAGATGGGTCGGGGAGGAGAAAGAGAGAGAAACATTCATCAGCTGCCTCCTGCATGCCCCCTCCTAGGGATCGGGCCTGAAACCCATGCATGTGCCCGAACCAGTGACCTCTCAGTCCATGGGATGCTGCTCAACCAACTGAGCCACAGGGCCAGGGTTTGACAGTCACTTTTATGTGTTTCTTCTCTAGCACTATCTACTGCTCTCTCCCTAGTCCAGTAATGCATTGGAAGCAGCCACAGTTTGTGTAGCAGTCTAATGCATCTATTTCGAAATTCTTTTAGTGTTAAAAAGCTGGTCCCTCAAGTTCAATTTGTTTGAAATCATATTTTTTTTAAAAAGCCTTTGTTTTTATGACAAGTCAGCCGAGTTGACCAGCATACACAAGGATGCTTTTTCCTGTTTGGGTGCTTATATCCTACTGTCCTGGGGTCTGGAAGAATATTGGTCAAGGCCAAGCTCTCAGGTGGTGTCTACCTGAAAGCAGATGAGACTTTCCAGCTCGGATCTTTTAACCTGAGCGCCTTGAGTGGTTGTCATTCACACAGTGCCCTGCAGAGGGCAGCCTTTACTTTTCTGTGTTTTACTGTTGCTGGAAAAAGCCCTGGCCTTTACCTGGAAGGGAATGGGCTTGATTGTCACCTAAGTGCAAATGTCATCTTAGCACTTCACTGGTCACAACACCCTTTCTGGCCTTTGCAGGCGATGACATATTCCTGTGTTCTTTGTCTCCAACACATGCTGCAGGAAGGCGAGGGCAGTTATTATGCTTTAAAAGGTTGGAGAGAAAATGCAGAGACCTGTAGGCTAAATACCAGGGAGCACAGCGAACACAAATCCATTCGGTGTCACCTGGGTCTTGTGGAAATTAAAGAAAAGCAAGAATTGGCTTTGTGTCCTATTGCTATTAACAAGCTTTCCACTGTCATTTCTCTTTCCTGGGTCAGAGGGATATTAAAGCAAGATTGCCAGTCTCTGGGCCAGGTTGGCTCTTTTTCCCCCATCTCTCTCAGCTTCCTTTGCCTCTAGCCCGCCACTTTGCTTTCCACTGCCTTGCTCCCAGCCCCGGTGGTGTGCCCCTGGCCCCTCAGTCTCTTTTTCAGTCCATGAGCTGTTCTTGGCTCGGATGCAGCGGCTGAGAGGTGCTGCTGACAGCACTCCCAAATGACCAGCACTGCCAGCTAGCTGCCAGGGAGCCATCGATCTGGTGGCGAGTGACAACATAGGGAAGGAAGGTTAGAGCAATTTTATGGCCAATTACAGCACTGTTTTTTTCTCAAGGTGCAAACTGAAAAGTGGTTTCAATCTATCTGGGTCTCAGACATTGAAACTTGCTTTTAATTACAGTCATTATTGTTCCCGGCCAGGCCTCGCCCACAATGGCCAGAGACACAGGGAGCTTTCTTCATCAGTGGGTGTGGTATTCACAGATGTTTTTTCTTCCCATCCAACATCCTACTCATATACTATTGTTATCAAATACTCACCTAGCACATCCCAAGTGCCAAGTGTGCCCTACATGCTGTATACATATTAGCTCATTTACTCCTCATCTCCCAGCATTCCTTTGAGGTAGGTCCTTTTGCAAATGTCATTTTTCAGATCAGGATCTGGAGACACAGAGGGGTTAAATACTTGCTCAAGGTCATGCACCCCGTAATTGGCAGATCTGGGCTGAGCTTCCACCCAGGCTGTCTGGCTTCCTGCCCTACCACTCAGCACCACACTCTATTTTTCCACAGACATCATTGAGCTCACTTTCTGTGAGCAGAGAGGAAAGTTTTCCTTTAAGAAAGTATGAGAATGTTGTGCTGCCTCCATTTCTCCAAGATGGTCTGTATTGAGATGCAAAATGGATTGACTGCCATGGATGGCAGCAAGCATGGTGTTACAGCTGCCTCTTCCAGCAGGATCATCAGATTCACCACGGCAGTCTCAGTGTGTGCTGACCATTACAATGCACACACTGAGTCATTGTGTGTCATTGGTTCATTATCCTCGGAAACAAAAATGCCCATCCTCAGCTTGCTAAAGGGTTTCAAAGAGCCAAGTCCTTACCTTTAAGTTAATTAAATATTCAAAGACTGATTGTGTGTCTATGACATGCCAGCACTGAGCTCAGTTCTGGGGATATGGAAATTCATAGACACGGTCTTGCCATCTAGTTACCTCATGGTCCAGAGTGGGGATGGGTAAGTCAGCAGTGCCAGAAAGCCCATCTCCCACACTAGCACCACACTGAAGGAGGTAGAAGCAAAACCCCTCTGCAGGGTTCTCATAAATGGGGTGTGACCCAGAATCTTAGTAAGTCCTAGATTGGAAGAATTGCTCCCCTCTGTCAAGGAAGCTAGCTGGCACAGAGCAAACTGCACCTCACAGTAAACTCCTGACAGAGCAAGCAGAGTGACTTATGACCCATGTATGGACTGGAAAGGTGAAGCTTTGATTTCAGAAGCATTATCTGCTGCTCATTTATCATTACTACCCAGAAAGTATCTCCAGGAAACATTTCTGCTACACTCAAGTTTCATTAGCTCAATCTTGTAAGTAGAAATCTATGCCCCAGTTTGGAATCTTGACGTTTTGAGGAATGTGCACCTCATTGTCTTGTCACAGCTCACACATGCCCAAAAGAAGGAAGAGAAGAAAGAAACAGCACCACCACTGCATTTGAACATGGAGGTGAAAGTGAGGAAGAGGGAAGAGGAGGAGCCACAAGAGGAATTGTGATAGAAACGGATGTACTGCTGACTCTGGCCCTGGGCTGCTCTGAAGCCTCATGTTCTACCGTTTGCCACAAGCCTGGAAGGGAAGAACTAGGATCATCCTCATTTCATAGATGAGCAAACCGAGGCACAGAGAGGCTAAGGAGTTTTTCCAGGGTCTATAGTAAGCACATAGCAGAACTAGGACTTGAACCCAGCAGTCTGGTTGTAGAGAGGGCTTCTCACCCTGCCTCTAGAAGTAAAAGTTACTCTGTACAGTGGCATGACATTTTCTGCTCAAGAGAACATTTTTGTGTAGGCAACGGATAATGATTTAGTCCACTGTTTTGATGTTCAGCTTCAAATTTGACCAAATGCTGGGACAGCCAGCTGGTTGGGAAGCAGGCAGGTTCTCTTGGATCCTAGGTAAGTGGGACTGGGTTCTGTCCAGGTCTACTGGCATCAGGCACATCAGTCAGGGACAGCTCCCTAGTTTTAGTCCATGATATAAAGGGCTCATGCATAAATCCTGTCAGGAATATCTGTCCAGGTAGGAAGTGGTATTTAGAAAAAGAGCTAATAGTTCCTAGAGCCACACAGTGCTGGGCTGGAGAGCTGGGCTCTAAGGACACTGCAGGCTGATTAGCACAGAAGAGGAGGGAACGGACTCCCGCCACCACCGTGCACCTCCCCTCCCACCCCCCACCCCCCGCCCCGTGATCCAGTGAAGCTCATCTGGACTTTATTATGCTCCCTCCTCCCCACAGGTAAGGATCTGTTCTCTGTGGTACAGTAGTAGTTACTGTGTCTGTCTCCTTAGCCAGCCTGTGAATTCTGAAGCAGGTGACTGTTTTTTATTCACCTTAACATTTCCAGAGCTCAGGATGGTGTCTCTCTGGTATTAGGGACTTCAAAATATTTATTACATGAATTGATTAAGGAATAGGTTTATCGGCTAGTCCAAGGAGTAAAATGTAAAGCAAAGCACCATGTTGATCACGAAGAGAAACTTCATATTTTTCAGTAAACATCCTGCCATTCTTGGAGAAGAGAGAAGCAGAGGCGGGGTGGGGGAGGCGTAGACTATGTGTAATAGGCACCTGACACACGAACGTAGTACTCGAGCTCATTCTTGTGCCATTTGGAATCTGACATTCTTGTACGAGAATGTCACGTCAGACAATTGTGCTTTTGAGCGTTCTCTATTCAGGAAGCCTGACACATTTGCAAACAGTTTGCATAAAACCTTGTTCATTAAGACCCATAAATTAGCACTGTTTTAGTTGATTCCTTAGAGGCAGTAAATAAAATGACACAAGATGACATGGAAGGGGGGAAATGATACTAGATGGGTGATTTTCTTTTTCCCCTCCCTGGATTCCCTGAGATCTGACAACCCTTCCCCGTCACATACTCCCTGGCAGGCTTTTGTTCCGGGCCATTCAAGAAAAGACCAATATCATGAACAGGTTCCAGGGCTCCAAGAGCCTCACCTTCTTGGTTTGGTGTCATGAGTTGCCAGGGCAGCCTGTGAGCTCAAAGGGAATAGGTACAGTCAGACCTCAAATGAGGGGTAGCAATTTTGCGAACAACTCCAATTGTGAAATCAAAGTCTTGATCCCTTACCTGCTGGTGTCATTAGAGTCACCCTAGCTTGCTCCCTGGTTTTTGGCTATAAGCCAGGCCACTTTGGGGAATGGCAAGGAAACTGATGTTTATGAAGTTTCCTCTATGCCAGATCTCACTTAGGGTGTTACTCCTGTGGTATCACACCACAATCACAATGAACTGGGATGGATTTTTCTATTTCTGCAGATGAAAGAATATGAACTCAGAGAACTTAACTATTTGGCTGAAAAACACACAGCTTGCAAGTAAATCTGTGTCTGTATAACTACAAAGTGTGTCTTCTTTCTATAAAATGATGTTGTTGTAAAAGCTTTTGTGATTTGATCATAGGAGAAACAGAAAGAGGCCACAACTTCTTAAATTGTCCCCCTCTCCTCTCTACCTACTGATGTATGACTTTGAAAGAGAAATTTGATGGCATACATGAATAATTCAGTGTTTCTATAAACCTATGTGTTACTTCTCAGCAACATTTGCATTTAAAGGGAGTTCCAATTGTAGAATAAAAATGTTTGCTACATATTTTTTATGTTTTGTTTATTACTCTATCCACAGTGCCTAGAACTGTGCCTTTTACATAGTAGATAATCAATATGTCTTTATTGAATCAAAGTAATTTCAGTCATCAGAGGTAGTTTTAGATAATTTTTTTGGGGGGATAAGGGATTGCATAACTGGGATGTATTGTTTCCAGAACCTCTGAAATCACACACCACAGGCAGTGGCTCACTCATCTCATAAAGCTGGATTGTATCTTTAAGTAATGCACAGGGTAGGCTAAAGACAATGACAGGAGTATGCAAAAACTAAAGTATTGAAGACAAAATAAGTAGTAAGAGGGAGGAGAATGTCTAGGAGAGGGATGGGAAAAGGATGCAGAACTGTGAAGAGCAGGAGCATGTCACAGTGTTTTGTGGTCTGTCCATATTCTGCAACATTGATCATATTCCCTTCCAACCTTCTTCCAGGGCATGAAGGGCCCAAAAAAGATTAGTGCAATGCAAGTATGGAGGCTGTAGGGCTTCCAGGATGATATGCTTTTCAGGTCAATGTTGAATGTGACAACCAAAGGGTAACAGAGACCCAGCCTTCCAGCGCCTTCATCCTCCATTTCCTGGGGCAGTAATTCAGGAGAGATGCCAGGGAGAGTGGTGGGGAAAGGGAGGGAATTGGCAGTAGTGGGAGGAGTGTGTCAGGGTTGAAGGTGGAGAGGAACTCTGGGGGAGAAGAGGAATACCCCTGGTGATTGTGGAGGGCAATAGGGCTTGATGGGGATTTGTGGTTAAACTACTGTAGTTCTTAAACAGATCCAGTGCCATGGACACAGTTTGACACAAACAACTCATAGTCTAGATCAGTGATGGCAAACCTATGACACGCGTGTCAGCACTGACACACGTAGCCATTTTTGATGACACGGGGCCGCTGAGGCGGCCGCATGCTGAGGATGAAACATTTGCTGCTCCTGAGGATGAAACATTTGCGAAATAATGTTTTTTCCTCAAAGTGACACACTACCCGAGTTATGCTCAATTTTTTGGCAAAGTTTGACACACCAAGCTCAAAAGGTTGCCCATCACTGGTCTAGATCCATGAAGGCAAGTAAAGTTGGCCTACTTCACTGTTTAACCCTAATGTGCAGTAACTAATCATGTTAGTTGATTAGTAAAGATATTTCAATCACTTTCAATCAAGAGTCCTGTAATTTATGGAAAACATCCCAGATTTTACTCAGTTGTGGGGGCTGTGTGTGTGTGTGTGTGTGTGTGTGTGTGTGTGTGTGTGTGTGTGTGTGTCTGGGGTCATGTGAATTTCTCAGGGAAGAGAGACTTTAGCTTTCACTAGATTTTTCAAAGAGAATAATCGAGCCATTGTTTGGCTAAAGCCTTTCAATTGCTATGATCAAAACTCCATAAAAGTTTCCAGGTCCCTCATCAAACAATTACCTCCTGTATTAGCATAGCATTAGTTGCTGTAACAGACACACCTCCAAAATGCAAATTGGGTTAAATAAATATCATATACAATAGAAGTTTATCTCTCACTCAAATAATAATCCAAGGCAGTGTTCCTGGTCAGCAGCAGTCATTGAGGGACCAGGATTTCTATGTCTCTGCCATCTCCAGTGTATGGTTTTCAATGTTATCCTAGAGGTTGACATCACAGCCAGAAAGGGAAGGGTGCCAGTGCATGAAGGAGGCATTTAAGAATTGAACCTGAAAATGGCACATATTACCTCCTCCCATAATCAGTTGAGCTTAGTCACTCAAACGTAATGTTTGCAATGGAAGCTGGGAAGGGTAGACCAGTTGTACCCAGATGGCAGAGACTAAGAATTTTGGTGAGCAACTATACACCTCACCACATCTCCTCCTCTGTTTATAATGAAGCAGATTTGCAGGAATACTCTTTAAGTGGTAGTACAATGCAAAATTCTGATGATTGATGATCTGACTCTCTCCTGAGACTCAAGCCAATTTTTAAATCCTTGATAATTAAGGATAGTGCTGATTTCTGCTTTCAGTGACTTAGATTATTTTTACAGAGTTTGTGTCTACTATGACAAAGTGGACTTTTTCAGGGACAAGATGAAGCCTCACACATTTCCACATCTAAAATGGTCCCCGTAGTCAGAATATTAGATATTTTAGGAGGGTATTCCAGATACACAGGCTCTGGCATACCTAGTTATCTTATAGGGAGCAATAAGCATAGCGGGTAAGAGCTTACCTGATTCAGACTGCATGCAGTAAATGTTTAATCTGGGTCAGCCAGTATCCTTACTGTCTTTTGTTGATCTGAGAGTATAATGGCTTCTGTCCCTCTTGCTGATAACAAGGATATGATCAGGTTGAGAAGCAGCACAATAGAAGCAATAGATTTTTAATTGGTAGGGGAAGGGATTTCAAGAAAGAAGAAAATAATGTAGTGGGTAGATGAAAAGTTGAAGAGGGAGGAAAGTCAGAAAATTGAAGGAAGGAAAAGATAAAGGATGAGAAAGATGTACTGTATAATATATTTCAATGCCATGGAACATTCCTAATAATGCAGAATTCTATGGTCTGTATTTCTGTGCACTACTTTTGTTCCCCTTTTTGGATACTCATTTGTACTTAGTCCCGATTTATTCATCTTTTGAGCAGTCTTAAGTATTATTCTTATTTTTGTAATCCACCTGAAGTCTGAAGTAAGGGTATTGCTATATAAATAAAATAGAGTTGCCCTAGGAACCTAATTTATTATTATTACTTGCCATTTTTCAGCATTCGCTATTCTTAGCAAGCAATAATGCTAATATGTACAGATTACTTATTTGAACATCACTCATTAATTCCTGTTCCTTTTTTTGTTGGGCAGATAAAATATGCATTGTTATCCCAGCAGGGAATGGATGTCCAAGAAATAACACTACAATGCTGAAACTCATCATTTGCCTGAGAGGTGGATCTATTTGTTAATGCATTTTTGCGCTAATTAATTAATTAGCTAAATATTTTAATAAATGTTTTCTGAGGCCAAATTGTGTGAGAGATACCAGAACAGATGCAGAGAATAAAAGACAACTCTTTCCTTTAAGAGGGACCTGACAATTGAATGCCTACCATGTGCCAAGGGTTATGCTTGATGAGTCCTATGCATTAAATTCTCACACCCACTCTTCAAAGCAGGATTCTCATAACTTCTCAGATAAGGAAGCTCAGAGAATTTATATAATGTGCTTAAGGTCACATAGGAAGTTAAATGGAAGAGCTGGGATTTGAACTCAGGTATCACCGGGCCCAAGTCTATCTTTCTTCAACATTATGTTGCTTTTTGGTAGCAATGGGCTAATCTTATACCTATAAAAATTGAATTAACAAACCAAGTCCACTACTCATCTCCTTAGACCCACATGTTAGTCAGGTCTTTGGTATTAGTGAAGGGAATTTGGAATAAATAAAAAAAAGATCTTATTGGAATTGATACCACTCCTCCTGGATTGCAAACAAAGCGCTTGTCCCAATTACATCAATGGCTTCTATAAGGGAAACTTGGCTCAGGAAAGAGCCAAAATGTCCAGTCCTGAAGTACCAGGATTCTTGTTTCACAAAGGTTGGCACCCCAGTCATGTTGACAGGAGGGATGTCTTTTCTTCATAAATGATTGATATGATATTGTTCAGGGAAACATTAGTGCTTACCTTGACATTGCTGGTTTCTTAGATAAAATGGTGAGAAAAACAGTTACACAGACCTTCCAGATGGAAAGGAAACACCATTGGAAACAATGAAGGAAACATCATTGGAGCAACAATCTTGGCTTTTATTTGTGGCATGAGATCTCCCCTTTGCTATTTCCTCTCCTTTCCTGAATTTGCAACTGAGCACCTCATTGCACTTCACTTAGTTGAAGGTGGAGGACCTAGTGTTTAACCCATACAAGAATCTATCAAGAAGTCTGCTTTTTCCAGAGAGGTAGAGGAGTTTCCTGAGGGAGGGAGAAAGAGCAGAGTCTGGCTTGATGAAGGGAGGGATTATTTGAGAGAAAGAAGGGTTTGAAAAATGATGAACATTCACATACTATAGTCTTTTATTCAGAAGCTAGAGACTGTAAACCTTCTTCCTAGGGACCCAGGAAAGATGAAGCTGATATAAAGGAAAGATCCTCTGTTCCTCCCAAATCTTCTTGCTCTTTGGAGAGAGAGACAGAAAGGAGTCTGTGTATCTCCATCCAGTCAGGTGAAGCTGAGCAGGTGAGGTGGGAGGTGCTCAGGAAGGTGTCTCCACTGGAATGCTTCCCAGTCATTTCCTAGGAAGTTGGGAGGCTCAGGGCTGAAGGGCAGATTGCCTCTACCCTCTCGCCTCCTTCTCTTCCTCACCTCCCCTCATCCTCCAACTCTGGGGATTTCTAGAGGAAATTACACAAAACAGTTTCTGGACCAAGTCCTTGCTGTTAGCATAGGAGGGACCTGTGAGCTGGCACTGGCCCTATTTCAAAGCACAAGGAATAATGTGATTAAATCCCCTAATAGCTCTCTTTAGGGCAGTGTTCCCAAAGTGGAAGCCTTGCCACTTTTGGAATGTTCATCTCTGGAACGAGTATGTGGCATGAATAATTAAAAATATAAGTTTTAAGTCTGACTTTGAGTCTGAGTGTGCAGGGGCATGTCAAGCAGAGGAATTAAATTTATGTTCAAAAGGTAACCTTAATGATGCACTGGTAGAAAATCCTTATTTTATTTTGCTTTGTGTATTTGTTATCACAGATGTAGCTAGTTATCATGTAGGAGAAAGAGATGTTCTATTTTTTCAATATGTTCTCATTTGTTTCCTGCCAATTTTTTTGCAATATTGTGAACACATTTGTTGCGTGTATGTTTTAATTAACTATTCCTTTGTCAGGCCAGCAAGTCTCTCATTATTGGCAAATAAGGACATACTAAAATAATGTGTTATTTATTGACATAAAAAGTTAAGGAATATGGTTTTTTTTATGGGGGACAAAACTCCATATATAATCTTCTGCCCTTCAGGGAGGAACTTGTTGAAAGAATTTAAAACTGAAAGGACAGGTTTTCCAGAGAAATTAAAAAAGAAAGAAAAAGAAAACAGCCATACACAAACTTCTTTAACTTAAATAAACACAGATTGAAGGAACAACCCACAAGAATTATCTTCATTGTTCCACAGCCAACAGGAAAGGCTTTATCCCATTACAGTAATGAGCAAACCTTTGAACTTTGCATTGTACACTGCCAGGCAGAAGCACTTAAGACTCAGGCAAACAATGTTTACAATTGCTTTAGGGAGTTGCTAGGATAATACCTCGGCTTGTATTTCTGAGTAGGTTTGATCCTTCCTTCCCAGTCTGCATTTCCCCAAAGCAGAGGCTGGAAAGGCCTAACACTGGATGAAAAAGTACACTGTCAGGAGTAACACATCAAGGAAGATTTCTCCCTGTGCCTTCGTCCTTCCCCTTGTTGCTAAGTAGTGGGTGTGTATAGAGGGAAATCGGGTCATGCCAGTGCTATTTATGTGTAAATCTGGGCAAACCCTTTTGAGCTCATTTTCAAAATCTCTTAATACTCAGGCTCAATTTACATGCATTTCATCTAAACTTTTGAAGGAACTGACTGGGAAGCAGTGAACCACAATGGATACCCTGGGGCAATGGTCAGTAAACTCATTAGTCAACAGTACAACAATTGAAGTTTCTTTTGAGAGCCAAATTTTTTAAACTTAAACTTCTTCTAACACCACTTCTTCAAAATAGACTCGCCCAGGCCGTGGCATTTCGTGGAAGAGCCACCACACTCAAGGGGCCAAAGAGCTGCATGTGGCTCGAGAGCCGCAGTTTGCCGACCACGGCCCTGGGGCTTTAAATCAGGTGGATCTGGGTTAGTCTCAACCCTGTAATTTACCTTGAATAAATCACTAATCTTTTAGCTTCTGGTTTCCCATCTGCAAAGTGGGAGACATAATAGGGCAGGAAGTGTCTTATCCCATTGGGTGTGTATCTGATGAAGAGTGTGGATGTTTGGTAAATGGAAGCTTCTAGGGAAATTGGTCAATTCAATCAAAAGGATGGTTTCAATGACTAATTGAATATTGCCGTAAGCAAGGGAGCATCCCCAGAGGGAGCCACTCACACACATTTGTGTTTTTCTACATGCCAGCTTCATTAGGGGAGATTGTCCGAATAATACAGTAGAGTCACATTCAGGCTACACACAGAGAGGGGGCGCTTGCACGATAGAAGTGAGCAGAGCCAGCATCTAGGGCAAAGTCCCTATCATTGGCCGTGTCACAGGTAGATAGGTGGGCGTTGGTCTTAAGCCAGGAGGCTAGACTGGGGGCACATGTCCAGTGGAGTGGAAGTCCGGCAGGGCTCCGGCATGACCCGTGGTACAGCCAAGCTTGAGGGTTGGGTGGTTGGAGCTCTCTGAGTTCTATAGCCCACAAGGGTTGGAGGTCCAGCTTTTGTCAGTGTCCACATGGAGTCTCTATCCCAGTGTTCAGATCTGTGGGTTTGGGTGTTCTGGGCCCCTCCTAAGGGTATTCTGCTACACCTCATTATCTCATTCTTTTCTTCCTTCCTTCCTTTCTTCTTCTTCTTTTTTAATCCTCAGCCAAGGATATTTATTCTTTTTCTTGTTGTTAATCCTTACCTGAGAATACTTTTTTCCATTGAATTTTAAAGAGAGTGGAAGGGAGCAGTAGAGACAGAGAGAAACATTGATGTGAGAGAGACACATCAATTGGTTGCCTCCTGCACATACCCTGACCAGGGCCAGGTGGAGCCTGCAACCGAGGTATGTGCAACCGAGGCAGGAGCCCTTGACTGGAATTGAACCTGAGACCCTTCAGTCTGTGGGCCAATGCTCTAACCACTGAGCAACTAGCTAGGGGTCACTATCTCATTCTTGACATAGCACTTGACATAGCTGTCATGACTGAGAGTGACTCCATAGTGGATTGTCAGAGTCTTCAAAAAGTCTGCTCTGCTCTTTCTCTATACAAATATGTTTCATTTTAAAAGCTGAACTAACTGAAAAGTTTGATTAAAAGCCTGCTTGGATATGTACAGATATGCAGTGTTAGTGGAAAAATATCAGTCAAAGCAATGATTTGCCACCATGAGCTATATAATGTTCACCACAAATACTTGGTTATTGGCTGTATTTCTCATTTATTCATTTATGGCAGTAACTACGTCTTTAATCTTAAAAGTCCTTAGTTGGCTTGAAAGAAGCAATGTGGTTCTCTGATTTCTAACCTTATAACCGTGGAAGAATATGAGTGAAAATAAGATTAAGTCAACCTTCTCTCAGAAGAACTATTTAGAAGAAGGACAGCTTACTAATTTATTCATTACCTGGTACCATTAAGGGAGTAAGAAATAAACTTTTGTTATATTAGAGCCAGTATGCATTTTGGGGGCCATTTATAACAGCTAACCTACCCTAATATGCATACTCTACTTTCATGAACTAGAATTTCCATGGGAATGCCTCCAAGTTTTATCTATCCAAATATTATGCCTTTGTCAGTAACAAGATGCGTACTGGGTTTCACGAAGAAATCAAGATTGAGAAAAGGCAGACAGGGGCATAAAAGGATATTTAAGATATTTTATGACCAGTTTTCTCAGCTGACACTATTCATAATGTTAAGATTCCTTTTCAAGTTCATCGAGATTGCTTCCCTTTGTGCCTGGTATAGAACTTAAAAAATTATTCCGATAAGTGAAAATTACCATTGTGGTTGCTTTTGCCCATTTTTCAGGACATAAAGAACAGTCACCAATGTCCAGGTAGAGTTTCCTGGCTGAGGGAAAGGCGATGCAGAGAAAGGGAGAGAAAGCGCAAGTGGAAGCTCATTGTTGACTTAGTGCTAAGGTAGTGACAACGGAATAAGAGTCAGCGTTAAAAAAAGTGCTTTCGCCCTAACTGGTTTGGCTCAGTGGATAGAGCGTCGGCCTGTGGACTGAAGGGTTCTAGGTTCGATTCTGGTCAAGGGCATGTACCTTGGTTGCGGGCACATCCCCAGTAGGGAATGTGCAGGAGGCAGCTGAATCGATGTTTCTCTCTCATCGATGTTTCTAACTCTCTATCCCTCTCCCTTCCTCTCTGTAAAAAATCAATAAAATATATTAAAAAATATATATATATTGGGAAAAAAAAGTGCTTTCATGATGCAGGGTGCATTGTCAGGGGAGAAGAGTGAAGCCTTGTCTCGGATCAGAAATGTGAACGGCAAGTCAATAAGATTCTCTGGGTTCATTTTTTAATCATGAAAAAATATCTGACCAAATGATATCTAAGTTATTTTAACTCTAAATATTAGATTCCAAGTCACAAAAGGTTAGGACTTACTGGTAATGTGCTTATTGCCTTACAGTAATTCTCCCCTTATCCTTGGAGGGGATACGTTCTGAGAAGCCCAGTGGATGCCTGAAACTGAAGATAGCACCAAGCCCTGCAAGTGTACTGTTTTCTTCTACATACACACCTATGACAAAGCTTGATTTAAATTAAGCACCGTAAGCAATAAGCATTAGCTAGTAATAAAGTAGAACAGTTATAACAATATACTGTAATAAAAGTTGTGTGGATGTGGCATTATTAAGTAAAATAAGGGTTACTTGAACACAGCACTACGATACCACCACAGTCCATCTGATACTGACACAACTTCCAAGGGACTAACAGGCAGGTGGCATATACAGTGTGAACACGCTGGACAAAGGGATGATTTGTATCTGGGTGGGACGGGGCCAGGGATGTAAGAAATTTCGCCATGCTACTCAGTACAGCACATAACTTAATACTTTTGAATTATTTATTTCTGGAATCTTTTATTTAATATTTTTGGACCATGGTTGACCACGCATAACTGAAACTGTGAAAAGCGAAACCCAGATAAGGGGGGCACTAGAGAACATTGGTGCTGTAGTATAACAAATGTCAGAATCCCCCTCTTCTCCCTGCTGCTCCCCAAACACCCCATGGCTCATTAGCATACATGCATAATACCATTTTCCAGGGCTTTGTGGTGATGCTCAGTGACATCTCATGCAGCTCCACATGGGCAGGGCATCTGGGGCAGCTACATTCAGCTTTAATTGAAACAAAGCAAAGGAGCAGCTGTTTGGCATTAGAGGGAATTTTGAGCCTATATTCCAATTCCAGCAAGGGAAGGAGCAAACAAAAGTCAGAAACATTTTAAGCCAGCCAGTCTAAGATATTTAAGGCCATCTGCATTCTCTCTGTAAGTGCCCATCACCTGGAATATGCTCTCATTTTCTTTTAAAAACAGAACTGACAATGATTTATGGTAGAATAAAAGATGCTCTGGCATTTAAAATACTGAATTCTTAGCTCATTGTCAGTGCCCCTGCCATAATTATGAGTTATTTGTCTAAGTCTGATTTTCCATTATAGCTAAAGTATCATAATAAGAGATTCAAGTTTTACGTGGTGAGAGCAAACGTGGGCCTTGTTTTTCCATAGCAACATGTTTGGGCTTTCTCGTGAGGTCTGAACCTGAAAGCATTCACATGTCGTTCCCCAGGCATTTCAGCTCTAATGCAGTGGAGAGGGAGCATGCTGTGTGATACTGTGCAGCATGCCATCCTTCCTGACTTCTGTGTCTCAGACCCAAAGGAGTGATGTATAGTTGCCTTATGCCAATGTACTCCTTAAAGTTAGGTAGCAAGGGTTTAGTAAGATGCTCACGTTTATCCTGAACTCTTGAGTCCCAGTACCATTTGCCCTCTTTGCTTGGCTGCCCCATTATTCCTTTTGCTATTTCCTAACCCATTCATTCATTCTTGGAATACATATTTCTTGAGAGACAGCTATGTGCTAGGCATTTTAATGGGTGCTGGAGATACAGGGGCAAGTAAGAGAGATTTATTCTCTGACTTTACCATCTAGTGGGGAAAACAGACACTGAGCAAGTAATTACAGGTACAGTAAGTGAAGTTTGGGAAGCAAGACAGGGTGAGCTGAGCCTTAATGAGTGAGTGGAAGTTGGCCAGTTGAGGAGTACAGAGGAGGCATTTCAAGGGTTGAGGGCAGCTTCAGCGAGTAAATTGATGCTGAATTTATTCAGCAAAAATACGTATGATCCCGTTGGGGCGTTTGGTGTTTGTGTGTCACGGGAGTGTGACAGTAAGTCAGGGAGGTGCAGGACACAGGGCAGGAATGCTCGGCACGGTCTGATCCCAGAAGCTCTCAGGGGCTGTTTTGGGAGTGTGCATTCTATCCTGCAGGTAAAAGTCACTGAGGATTACAACAGGTAGATTAGATGGTTTTATATTTTAGAAGGATCAGCAGTGTGATAAGGGGATGGGAGAGAATGGAAAAGAACAGGGCATTCATCAGAAGCATTATCTCTGCCGTGGTGGCAGCCATAGCAAGGAAGAGACCCCACCGGATTCTCCCCGATGAAAGGGCCTGCCCACGAGCCTCCTCCCATTGCTGCCTATTGATTTGCAACCATATTTCAGTGCCCAACCCAAATCCCACCGCCTTTGTGGGCCCTCTCTTCCTCATTACCAGAAATTGCCTCTTCCTTTGAATTTTTCTACTTCTTGTCTGTTCTTTTATTGGGAAAGGAATACATCCCGCTTGTAATGTGATTTATTCTTTTTCTCTGTGAATCTCTTTTTTTCCTATTGAAACTCCTGAAGAACAGGGAAATATCTATGTTTCTGTAAATCTGTAGTATCTAAGACAGTGCCTTGAAAAAATCCTGACTCTTAAAGTTGGAAGGAACCTCAGAGATCACTCAATCCTTTTTAGTTAATGGGTAAAGAACGTGAGGCCCAGAGAAATGAGTGCCTTCTTAGATATCTCAGCTTTCAGTTTATTATCCTTTCAGTTACCCAGCAAGATGAGTATTTTTATGGATGATGAATTAGATACCTATGGCTTTATTAGAGAAACATCTTCTATTATTAGAGTTTAATGGGTGACATGATTCTTTAAAGATTAAAGGATAAGTATTGTATACTAATACCACTTTTCACTGATAACAAAAGACCAGGTTAATATATTTTGTTTTCTTCCCATGAAAAAGCTCAGCAAAGTCTATGAAATATTTGAGCCTCAAGATGAGGTCAAGTATTCAGTATAATAGCAGCTGCTAATTAGATTAGAGATTCCCCCCATCCTCTGAGAACATAACATAGGTGGACCAGTTGGAAAATAAAATAAACAATTCTTCCTAAGTCATGGATATCCTCAGGACCTATGACCTATCAAGATACCACCACAGATACCACCACAGTCCTTTTTCCTCTTTTCCCATAAATGATAAAGACCATCGCAGTGCCTTGAAATTCGAGGACATGAAGAATGCAAGTATGTGTCCACTCAGGGACAAATGGGAATTTGGAGTTGACACATCTTTTATTAAGAGCTTAATGCTTAAGCCGAAACCGGTTTGGCTCAGTGGATAGAGCGTCGGCCTGCGGACTCAAGGGGTCCCAGGTTCGATTCCGGTCAAGGGCATGTACCTTGGTTGCGGGCACATCCTCTCTGTAAAAAATCAATCTTACCTTATAATAGAGAAACATGCAATAAAATATATTAAAAAAAAAAGAGCTTAATGCTTAAAACAGTTTGCAAACTGCCTATATACAGAGGCCACACAGGTAATGTAAATGAATAAAAGTGGCTGGGTAGGTGACTTAGACAATGAGAGATTAAGAGCTGACATGACAGCTCTTTGTTAATGCCAGTCATTTGTTGCCATGAGAGAATTTGTATGAGTTCTGCCAGGTTGTCTGATTTTTCAAGGCAGGGCAGAAATCTGGATTTCTACATTTACCACAGTGGCTATACTTGATAGTTGTGAATTAAATGTTTGTTGACTGAATTGATAACAAATTGGAGCCATAGAAATAATTGATCATTCAAAAAACCCCACACTACTTGTTTAATAAATGAATGCATTTATTAAATGGTAAAGAAATGGCACCAGATGGTAAAGAAAGACTTTTTTTTTTTAAGTTGGACTTTGATGTGGGTAAATAAGATTTCCATATGTGGAGAGCCATATGAAGGGCATTTTAAGTGGTGAACAGTTTGAATGAGTTTATGATGAAAGTAATTAGACTGATTTAGAATACAAAATTCCATTTTTATACCGTAATTTTATTCGAGTATGTTTTGACATGGTTCAAATATTGTATATTGGTGGTCTGTGTATATACTTTTAAAAACATTTATCTTTATTGTTGAAAGTATTACAGATGTCTCCTCCCCCCCATTGATCCCTTCCATCCCCTTCACTACACTATTGTCTGTGTCCATGGGTTATGCATATATGTATATAAATTCTTTGGTTAATCTCTTCCCACCAACCACCCCCTACTAACCCCATTCCCTCTGAGATTCACCTCAGTACTTAGCACATTTAGGACTAAGCCTATAATCCTCCAGGGAGATGAGGCTGAAGAAGTGTCATGTGCCATTATAATTATAAGTCTTTCTTTCATCCACTTGTTTGATTAGGACATGAATACTGAGCGAGAGGAACACCTGTAAATTACTATGTTACTCACTATGGTGTTGATAGGGAATAATTCTTAGAGCTGTCTAGTGTGGGAAACCAATGACTTTGGGGGATTGGGTTTTATTCTTTTAAGTATTTTTCTAATTTTTTTTTTCTGTACTCTGGCTAATTGGATATGCTCAAGAGGATTCAGGGGAGAAATTCTTCCCTGGACACAGTGCCCCTTCTACATAACATGCCCTATATGGAACTAGAATGAGAGATTGGGGACTGAGCTTCTGTGCATTTCTGGGTGCTGTGGTAACCTGTAGACCTTGTCCATGAAATTCCCTGTCCCTGAAATTTTATCTGGCCAATCTCTGATATCACAGACTTATTCTAGAAGCTTCTTGAAGTTCTTTGAAGAGCAAAAGGATATTTACATGTCAAAGGCAATATGATTTTTTTGGTTATAGGATTTTTCATAGAGATTATAATAAAAATAATTTAAGAATCCCTCAAAAGTAAATTTATCAGTCAGTCTAAAGGCTTATATTTTACTATAATTTTATATATTCATGTGTATTGCAAGTGATTAATCATTCTGCCAAGCATCTTGTACTAAATGTGCTAATGAGCTAGCAAATCAAATATTTTGAAAGTATGGACATGTGTAACATTGATTTTCAATATTTGCATCACATCAATAATCCGCTAAAAGAAAACAACTTTATTAGGGTGAATTTCCATATACCTTATGAATAGTTGACAGGCAAAATAACACTTGTTACACTCATTGTTGATTTATTTCCTATAACTCTCTGTACTCTTAGTCCCCTGAGTCCTTAGCAACAATATTAATTATTACAGAATTGTAATGTTCATTATCTACTTGTGATGCCTTGCTTTTGGCTTACATGAATTTTTCCTTTAAGTAATGCAAATGTTTCTCAGGTTATTTTAGGAAATAGATTGTAGATACCAGCTGAATGTAAGTAAGAAACAAATAACAATCACCACCAATAGTGAAGAGAAGAGTTACAAGGGGAAGAGGCAAAAGGCAGAGTGCAGTGGTGGAGAAAGTACTGAAAGGATCTGGAAGGAAGAGGACTGGGTTTTCTCATGCCCCGGCTGGGCTCTGAAATGGGTTGTCACTTCACCCCTCTGAGTCTAAGGTTCTTCATCTCTAAACCAGGGATAACAAGACTTACTTCTCATAGGAATGTGAACAATTAAGTGCATAGAAATATTGGGAAGGCACTCAGCCCAGTTTAGCCCAAGATAATTTAATTTTACTTATCTTCCTGCTTCTCCTCACCCTATAATCTCTCCATCTGTCTCTTTTTATCACTGCTCATTTTTCTAAAATAAAAGATAAATCTGATTCATACATGTAAAAAATGAATGTATTTGTTGTATTAAATGATAATATTTTAAGAGAATGATAATATTAATGCAATATACTAGTAAGAATAGGAAGTCAGTTTTGTCTGACACCATGTTTTCTTATTTTCTGTGACAGGGAGAGAGAGAAATAGCATTTATGGATTATTTATGATCTGCATGTCATAAGTATAGTTCACATCTAATTTAATATCACGATAACCCCATAAGATATCAGTGTTATATTTTACAGAGTAGGAAGTGAGGTAAAGAAAGGGTATTTATTGGCCTGATATCACAGATAATGAATGAGTGGCATCAGTTATTGTTTAAATCACTTTGGCTACTACTATTAAACCACAGTGACTACCTCTGTCATTCTTCCTGGGGAGAGGAATGCATCTGGATTATCGGGGGGAGAGGCATGGTACATATGGGGGTGGTTTGAAAATTTCCCTCAATAATTCTGAAAGGTCCTTCTCTAGGTGAGAATCTTGACCTGTGATCCTTGGGTTTTCTTGGAGGCAGAGATGCTGGCATTCTGCTGGCTTTGCTTCCCAGAATGTACTCAGTGATCACAATTTGCAAATCTGAAACAGCGTTATTTCCATCTTAGTGGATTTTGAGTCTTTTATAGATGTTTTTCTACACAATATTTATCAAAGCAAATACAATAAGAATGAAAACTTGAATGTGGTCTCTTTGCATCTCTTTTAGAACCATGTACCATTAAAAATAGGGAATAATGTTTAAATATTTTTTAAGGTCAAAGAAGCCTCTTTCTTACAGCTTGGCAGGAGAGACGTGGAAGTGATCATGGGCATTGGTGCTGTTGTTTACTAGCTGAGGTGCCAAAGACATCCATCTGTCAAGACAATGTGTAGGATGCTGATCAAGCCTGGAGCCTCTGACACCGAACACCCCGCTGGGGACTGAAGATGCCACTCCAATGAGAGTGCGCCTGCCTGATGGCACATCACCTCTGCGTGAAGGGTTTCATCCATCTTTTCACTGCAAAAAAGGCTTTCGTTACAGCTGAAAAGCAGGCATGGGAAAGTTGCTTTGATTTTTTCACAACAAGAAATGCAACCCAGGTGTTACATGTATCAGAAACTTGGAAAGATCATTTCATTTTGAACTTTGACAAATGAAAGCAACCGCTGATATTTTAATACAATAAAAATAACCAGGCTTCTTCCCAACCACTATTGAGAGTGGATCTGAAAAGGAAGATATTTGAATGGAGCAGACATGGCTTCCACCTTTCCTGGCCTACATTTCCTTCTCCATTTTCCTCTCTGGTCAATGCTGTAAGTTCTCTCTATCTTCTCATCGATAAAGAGAGCTATCTGGTGATAAGTATATAATAGTTAGATAATTTATATTCTCTTTTTATTATTGATATTGAACGTTGGGAAGAACACTTGAAATTGAAGGATATCAACTTCTCAGGAGCTCCTGAATCCACCGAGACTTTTGTCGTGCTCCTGTGTGGGTACCACGTGTCAATTATCCCCAGAGCCGATAAGAGAATGACAGGGATATGAGCATCACCTCTGGAGATAAGAATCCTCCCTTCCCTATGAGGTGAAGGCAACATTCCTTTAGCTCATTCTTCATCCTTTTACTATGTGAAAAACAAAAATACTTTCCCTATTTTTTTTTTGGGAAATGTGCCAACATGGTGACAGTAGTAAAAGTGCTGAATGGGCAAGGAACGGAGAAAATATGAGAAAGGGTTTTACCTCTGCAACTCTGTCACGGTCTCTTGTGGCTGAGCCTAAGACACTGCATTACCCACACCCATGTTGTCAGCAGGCATCTTGGGGTTAGTAAGGGATGCTAATCAATGGCAAGTCATTCAGGTAGCCTCTGATTCCAGAATAGCTAAAGTTCCTAAAGACAAGGATTGGGCAGCCTCTTAAGAATAAGAACACAGATAAGGAAGTTACTTGGTACCTTTTGGATAGAGTAACTAGTAATAAATTAATCTCTTTTCATCTAACTTTTTTGGTATTATGGATTTGTATCATTATTCCTTTCCACTAACCACCCCTCTCATACTTCTCCATTTCTTTTTCTTGACTCTTTTTGGAGGCAGCGAGATGATCATTTGAAAGATGTGCTTCTGGAAAACATAAAGGCTTTTGTACAAACTTTCTTTTAGCTGCTCACCCACCTCCCTCTTCACCTAATCAACACTTACTGAAGCTTTGGATCTCATTTCAAATGCTAGTTCTTCAGGGGAAGCCTTCTTTGACATCTCCACCACCTACCCTGTATTTTTCCTTCAGAATATTTATAACTAGAGGCCCGATGCACAAAATTCGTGCAAGGGGCTCAGCCCTCGAGGCCTTGGCTGCCTCGTGGCCCTGCCCACTGGCCATTCCAGAAGGTCATTCCAGAAGGTTGTTCTGGAAGGTCATTCTGCCATTTGGCCTAATTAGCATATTAGCTCTTTATTATATAGGGTTACTATATATAATTTTAAAAAATAAACACAGTCTTTCTCATAAGAATACAGGCTCCATGAGGGCAGAGACTGACAACCCAGTATCTATAGCAGTGTCTTCCTCATTGTAGGCTCCAGAAATTTTTACTGAAGGAGTCAGTGAAATGCTGCATTACACTTATTAACCACTATTCACTGAAAGCCCTGTATGGCATTCTGGGCCATGTAGGGAATTTAAAACAAACAGAAGCACAGATCATATTCCTAAAGAGTTTGTAAACTAGTTTGTTTTGGGAAAACTAGGTCATCAGAGAGCTGTCTTGTGATTTTTAAAAGTAAATTGATTTTTTTAGACCACACTGCCTCAAAAATCTTAAGTATCAATAGAAATACAGTAATGAAGAGCAGAATTTTATCAAGTATGTAGACAAGTCTCTACAACCTATTGTTTTACATTTATTTTTTCATATTATCTTCTTTGGACCTTTTATGGATACAACTATATTATCTTCTTCCTTTTTTATTCTTCTTATCACCATCACTTCCTTGCTTATATTCTGGTCTTTTCTGTAGTATTTTGATAGGTGATTTGAAAAGTAGCTAACAACTTGGGGGAAATTATTCATGTGACAATTAACATTATACACAAAGATAAAATATATAGAGTTTACAAAGACAAATACTTAAAGGCAGAGAAAAGCAGAATTGGATATTTGTTAAAATCTGAAAAAAAGATTTACTTTCTCTGATTTGAAGTGAGAGAAGAAATTATAAGGAACAGACTTATAGATTTGATCTGATAAAATCCTTAGTTCCCTTAGCATCAAAATGTTAATATTATTGACACAGAGTAAATATCCCAAATGTTAATTATTATTATTTTATTATTATACTACGGTATAGCCAAAATAAAATAAGAAGTGCAATTTAGAGAAACTTTTCTTAAACAGAAAATATGACAAAGTATGAAGTTAATAGTGTTAATAGTTTCATTAAAGAGTTCATATTATTAATAAATGGGTAGCCCTAGTCAGTTTGGTTCAGTGGATAGAGCACCGGCCTGTGGATTGAATGGTTCTGGGTTTGATTCTGGTCAAGGGCACGTACCTTGGTTGCAGGCTTGCTCTCCTCTCTGGCCCTGGTTGGGGCTTGTGTGAGAGGCAACCAATTGATGTGTTTCTTTCACATTGATGTTTCTCTGTCTCTGTCTCTCCCCCTCCCTTCTACTCTCTCTAAAAATCAATGGAAAAATATCCTCGGGTGAGGATTAACAATAACAACAAAGATAATAAAATAAGTGGGTAAAAGACCCCATGGACATAATTTACAAAAGAAGATATTCTAGAAAACACATATAGAAAAAAAATTCAACCTCCCTACACCTATGTATTTAACAAATAGGAAAAATTAAAATATAATTGTTAATACTATAGTAAAATTGGAAAAGAATTCCTAAGTATGCACAAATGATAAACCATGGTAAGAAATCATCATTTAAACATTGAAAACCCATATTCCCAGAGTATTTTAACTCAGCATTTTTTCTTATTGGTGTAAAACTAGAAGCCATCTAAAATTTAACAACAGAGAAATGACTGAATAAATAGAGTGTTTTACCTATGTGCTCAGTGTTAAAGGCAGGATACATAATTTTAAGATAACATAGTAAAAAAAAATGTTAGTTTTGACAGGTAATGTGGCTGTATTTCATCATAATTTAAAAGATCCCTTGGCCCACTACTTTCATTTTTAGATACCTGTTCTATGGAGCATGTGCACAAAGATGTATGTACAATATATAAGCTGCTTGTAGGAGTATTGATTTTAAAGAAAAAAGTAGAAACAACCCAAATATCTAGCAATAAGGATGTGGTTAAATTAATTTTTTATTTTAGTGTGATGGACTATTATGTAACTAATCAAAAGAATGATGTGCTAGTATGGAAACATTCCTAAAATAGATTAAGTTAAAAATTAAGTTGCCAAATAATATATACAATATGGTATAATTTTATTAAAACAAAATAAGCTATATATGTATAGTTCAAACATACGGCTATATATAAATCTATAGAGTAAATTTGAGGATAACACATACTGAGATGTTAATTGTTCTGACTTCTGGGAAGGTGTGGCAGTAGGACTGAAGGAGGAGAATGATGGGGACTTCGTTTATTACTCTCTAGACACTTCTGTATTGAGCTTTTTAAAAACAATGAACTTATAATAATGTATTGCTTGTATAATGTTAAAAATAATGTAAGAACAAAGATAAAACATTGCGAAGTAAAAGAGCAAAATACTCAAAAACTATACTTGTTATTGTAGGTCATAAGATTTTGGGTGATTTCCCCCCCCCCCCCCTTATAACCACTATAATATGGTTAGACTCTTTTTATATTTAAAATTCAGAAGGAAAGTTTTTGTTAGACACAACTTGTCTTCTGAGACAATTGCTTGGAACCTGGACTTGATAACCTGTAGCGGGAAGAAGATGGAGTGAAATCCCTGGTTATCCCAGCTGGGATTGTAAAATTCCTCTAAATCAGAATCATTTTAAGTAAAATGAAAGTTCACATAATTTCAAACTTCCCAATCTTCCTCTTTATTTATTTATTTTTTTTTTTGGGGGGGGGATTGCTTTTGTGTGTATATGAGATGAGAGGCTGGGGTAAGGCAGTTGTCATATAACAAACAATTGGGATATTCAATTCTCTAATGGTTGGGGGTCACTGCTTTAAGAACGAACCATCTAAGATAGATGACATGTGACACAGACAGTTATGAAAAAAAAAAGACATGCAGACAACTGTGCAAGTATTGAAAAAATGAGGTATTTACATTATGCATGAATAATATATCTTTGTGCATGTCTCATGGGTGAACTTGTCAAGTTCTCTTTCTCCTGTCCGCTTTGGTGTTTATTTTCAAACCATTTATACCCTGGAAAATCTTTTTGTATTGCCTTGGACCTCTGGAAATGGCTGACTATGACATACACTTTGCTCCTATCCACTGTAGGTAGCACTTATTTCCCCCATAATTTTTACTTTCTGATTTGTTAGTTTAATTTAAGCTAGCCGCTGACTGGATAAAGATGATTCCAGCCACCTTAATGTTCTTTGTGTCGTCGCCACTACATTCTGGCATCTAATAATGGTTAAATAATTTATCACCACTACAGGAAATATTTTCTGAGACTTCCCACATAAACTGGTTTGAAAACTCTCCTCAGTAAAACCTAAATGGTTGAGTTCACTCCTAATCATATTATTTTCAAATAACAAGACCAACAGCTAAACCAGTAAGAAGTAAAAGAACAAAAGACTAAAAAACAGTAATGGTTATTTTAGGTCATGAGATTAAGGGTAATTCTCTCCTTCCCCTCTCCCCCCTCAACTAATATAATATGATTAGACTGCTTTTATATTTAAAATCCAGAAGGAAAGATCCAGAAATAAAACAACCAGCAGTTGTTTGCTTTAAGAATAATAGTGGCAGACGGACCAACCCCCAGAGCCTTTCCCTGGCCTCTGTTTCATGTTGCAGAAACTGCCTTAGAGTTGTGTTGTGTTTCTTTTTCCACATTAATATTTCTCAAACTGTATGGAAATTCTAGCAAGGGTTTTAATAATTCAACATAAGGGAAGAACAATACTATAGTTGAAAATTAGCCTGAAAAAAGAGAATATAACCTTTTTACATAAGACAATAAGAAGGGTGAGAAGAAGCCAAATTAGCTGAACAAAGAGCTTCCTAATGAGCTGATACACAAATAGGAATGTCACATAAATTGGAAACTGGGGAGCACACTGAAGAGGAATGTGGAAACAGTTGCTTTTAAGTGGAAAATCAGAAGAGTTAGGGCAAGAGACAAGATGCTACCAGCAAAATATTAAAAAGGAATAATGTTTCAGAGGCGTATTCTCTTCACATCTCTTTTAAGCTTAGATACACAGGGGCCACCGGAATGTCTGGGCGTAATGAGAGTGCTTGAAGCCATTTTCTTCACTGTCACCATTGACGCCAGAGGAAGTGGGTAGGTCACTTTTGGGGACCTATGTGCTGGGGACCCAGGCTGTCTTCTGATCTTGAGCTGCTGCTGCTGCTAACTGTGAGCATTCACAGCAGCACCATAGCCAATGCCAGATCCATGGCACCTCTTCTGGGAACCTGAACCTGATCCTTGGCAAAGCCAGTCCTTCCACCCCCCATGCTTGGTTCCTGAGTGTGTAAAAGAAAGGAAAATAGTGAGTGAAAATCCCATCTATTCCTAAAGGCTAAAGTTAACATAGAGTTTACCACCTCCCTTTCCCTCTGCAAGAGTGGACCATTACAGATGAGTTTCATATTTGGAATTTCAGGTTCTGCTGTAGTTTTTGCACTTTGGTAGGCATTTCCTATCTTCCCCGCAGTGGTACTGGCTCTATCTTCTCTCTCCCTAAACACACACACACACACACACACACACACACACACACACACACACACACACACACACACAGATCTGATAAACTCACTAACTCTAAGGTAAATTATCAATAAGGTTTAAATTATGATTACTCATTTCTGATGTGTTTGCAATTGGCTTGAAAGCAAGTCAAGCAAGTGTCTAACATCAGAATTTTCACAGTGGTTTGTACAGTGATTCTAAAACTATTCACAACAAATCACTGATTTTATTAAGACTGCCCCACATATAAACCATATACATTTAAAAACATTTCTTATTGAAATAAACTTATTGTTTGCCCCCGAATGATCTTATGGGTTGGTATAGTTTCCATGAAAAACAGACATTTAAGTTAGAATATGTAGCTTTATGTTGATCTGGTTTGTTTGTCAAGACCGATATGGTTGGATGAGAGGAAATGCCATTAAGGAGAAGAGAAATGCTCCCATGGGAGATGTTTCCCTTGTTACCTACATCTTATCAATCACCAGATCTGTAAATTCTACTTCTAAAATATATCCCATATTTTACTGCTCCTCACTAATTCCATAGTTCAAACATTACCCAAAGACAATGCAATTCCTTACCTGGATTACTACTGCAGGCTCCTAATTATTTTCCCTGCATCCACACTTGCCCCCCACCCCCCATTCTTTATTCAGCAGCCAGAGTAATGGGCTCAAAGCATTATTCACGTCACATCACTCCTTGCTTCAACCCCTCAATGTCTCTCAAATCCAATTAAAGTGAAATCTGAAGTCTTTTCCAAAACACAGAAGGCCCTAAGTGATTTGTCTCAGGTTTTCTTGCTGATCTCACCTTCTGCTAACCCCTTCCCTCATCCCCTGGATTTAGACCATAGTAGTTAAACAGGGAAAGTTTATTCCTAGCTCAAGACTTTTGCCCCGTTGTCTGCCCTATCCGACTACCCTTCCCTCAGACCTTCATGTGACTACTGTTTACTTAGTACTTACGTTTCAATTCAGTGTCCCCTTCTCAGACAGATGGTTTTCTCTAACCCAACCTTCCCAATCCTCGCCCCCCCTCACCCTATGCATCTCCACTCTCCTTACCTCAGTGCTCACATGATTTTCAGTGCATTATCTGGAATCATCTCCTTCACCTGTTTATTTACTTTGCTTATAGTTTGTCTTCTCCCACCTGATCATATGCTTTATGAAAGCAGGGACTTTGGCTTTCTTGGTTATTGCTGCAGTCCCAGAACCTAGAATGATGCCTGTCATTCAGTGCTCAATAAATATTTGTTAAATTTGAAGAAAAGCATCAGAGGTCATATCAGCTTAATTTGCACAGTCACAAAGTATTAGACCACTTCATCGGATGCCATTTAGAAACAATGAGCAAAACAGTGCGGTGTCTGAGAGCAAGATGTTTTGATGAAATGATTAGTTCTAATGAAATGAGGGGCATTTATTTTAACAGCCTAAGAGTGAATGGGCTTAATCATGGATGGTTGGATTGGGTTGGTTATCAAGTAGCAAAATAAACATTAGTCATATTGGAGGTTTTAGTATGTTGTGTTCTCTTTATTAAAACAGCAGTATTTTTAAATGACTTGAAGCTTACAGTTCTGTTAAAACAACTCGTCAACTTGAAATATGGGTTTCTTCAGGGTGGGAGGAGAGTTTTAAATTCATAATTCATTTCTTGCAATGCTCATTTATTAAGACACAGCCATATTCTCTCACACTCTTTCCTTTTGTGATGTTATGCCTTTTTCCCTCTCTTTTTTTTGTATTTTATATATGAATGTGCATACATATAAATAAGAAATAATGAAATGCAGTTTATGTTAGTAGGAAAAGCAGTTTGAATATTTTCATGTGTAGAGTAGAGCATTCTTTCTTATATTTCATTATAATTTGCCTTGTAATTTTAAGTGTGGAGAGAATATGAACACAAAGAGCATATACTTCTTTTCCTTTCCTATTTATGGCTCCAAACAAGGATTTCATCGAGTTTCTGTTTGAAACTATGACTGAAACAAATCAGGGAATAAAGCTCACAGAGATCTCTGAATTAAATGAATGATTCAGTTTCATACAACCCAAGGAAACAACGGATCCCCTGTGGGTAGAGTATATAATCTATGCATTCATTTCTGTACACTACCACCCTTTTCACTACAGTTCTATTCAATCATCGCAATCATCAAGCTAGTGTGCAAAGCACCAAATTAAACAAAGAGGCCATTTTTACAGAAGGCGGTGGGAGGCAAGGCAAAACATTTTTTTAAATAAAAAATGACTTTTCCTCAAAGCCCAGAACAGTAGCAGAAGGCTTTAAGAACATAAACATAACCAATCTGTCTATTCTGGGGGATAAAGGCTGTATTTCTTAAACATAAAAGAACAAAATTTCTAAGTAGCAAGCAAGTTGGATGCATTTGCATAATGGATTCTATTTACATAAATTACGTTTCTTACAGCACTTATAGCACTTATCTGATAAGACTTGGCACAGGTGAAAGGCAGAGGGTGGAGTGGAATGAACAGAGGGGAACCCCTTTCAGTACTTTTTGACTTTTCCCCATTCTCTGAAGTCTGTGCTTCTTTAGGGGTAAATATGCACATTTGCTCCAAACTTTAGAACCATGGATGTCAAGAAGAATTAGATTTGGACATTCCTGAACTTTCTGTATCCCCTACCCTGCTTTATTTTCTTTTACGAAGGTAAAAATGAGTGTATCTGTCAACTACTGGAGCATGTTAACTCTTGTGTGTTGGGATTTGACAGCCACTGGCTGTGAATTTTCTTGCCACAACAACCAAATGAAAATGTCAGCAATGACTCCTGCTGCTAAGTGCCAGATTTTCTCTTTCTCATATGCACCATTTCCTTTGGCCCAAGTAGAAAATTTCAGTTGTTTTACATAGCTCCAAAGCAAGGAGCTCATTTTCAATGGTATAACATGATAGCTCACAATGTACAGTCCTTCCAAGAATGGATAAGTGTTGGGGGTGTTTGGTGGAACCTTAGGTACATTTTTATCAGGATATGAAGTTCAAGAAATACATTCTGGCCTCATAGATGTCTAAATATAGAGGGCCATTTCCTACGAATATTTTGGTTTTCTGTCCCAGATCTCCAGAACCAATGATGCTTTAGCTGAGGGAAGGTTGTGAATGAGGGAGGGGGCTAGCTGTTCACATTCTGCCCTACCTTCCTAACTCAAGGTCTTTTATCTGATGAGAATTGGGCAGAACAGAATTTATTTAGTAGGTGTACCAGTTAATAATGCATATTTTTTCAATAGATGAGTTACACATATGTTGATATATATGCGATTTGAGATGTATGCTATTTTGTTGTATTGACAGAAAGCTTCAAAACTTCATATGTCAAATTTGCTGAAGGTGTTAACATCATAGATATTTTTACGCTTAAAAATGTGGAATTTTGTGCCAAAAAAAGAGCATTTGTGGGAAGTTTTAATTCATTACTTTATTTTGAAGAAAAAGTTATTGTATACTTCAGGAAGCTTATGGTGAACATGCTCCATCTCAAGATACTTGTGAATGCTGGTTTAAATGCTTTAAAAGTGATGATTTTGATGTGAAAGACAAAGAACACCCAGGTCAAACTCAAAAACAACTTGCAGAAAGATTAAACGTTGCTCAGAAAACAATTTCCAATCATTTACAAGCAATGGGAAAGATTTTAAAGGAAGGAAAATGGGTGCCACATCAACTGAACAAAAGACAATGGAAAACCGAAAAGTCATCAGTAAAATATTGCTTCAACAGCAGAAAAGAAAGTCTTTTTTGCATTGAATTGTGTCTGGCGATGAAAAGTGGATTATTTTGAGAATCCCAAATGCACAAAATCATGGGTTGATCCAGATCAAACATCAACATCGACTGCAAGGCCAAATCGATTTGGAAGGAAGACAATGCTCTGCGTTTGGTGGGATCAGGAAGGTGTGGTGTATTTTGAGCTTCTAAAACTAGGTGAAACTGTTAATACTGATCGCTACCGACAATAAATAATCAATTTGAACCACTCTTTGATCATGAAACAACCAGAATATGCCAGAAGACACGGCAAAGTAATTTTGCTTCATGATAACACATCATCACATACTTCAAAACCAGTTTAAGACAGGTTAAAAGATCTTGCCTGGAAAGTATTAACCCACCCGCTGTATTCACCAGACCTTGCTCCTTCAGATGACCACTTGTTCTGATCGATGGTATATACACTTTCTGAGCAGCACTTCAAAACATATGAAGAAGTGGAAAATTGGGTCTCTGAATGGTTTGCCTCAAAACAAGAAAAGTTCTATTGGGACAATATCCACAAATTACCTGAAAGATGAGGGAAATGTGTAGCTAGTGATGGACATTACTTTGAATAAAGCACTTTTGATGCTTCTCTTGAAATTATCGTGTTTTCTTTGATTACAAAAATCCGCCATTATTAACCGGTACACCTAGTATTCCTCAAGTTCCAGACTTCAGAAGTATATATTGATATACACTCATTTATCTACAGTGAGATTGGTCTTTGTAAATGCATAAACCTTTGCTCAAGCTTATGGGAGAATTGGGAATATATTTGGCTGTAACTAACAGCATATCCAACTAAGGGTGGCTTAAGAAAATGTGTATTTATTATTATACCATGAGGAAAACTCTAGAATTGTACAGTTTCTGGCATTGGTTCCACTGCTCAATGATGTGGTGAGAGACGCAAGTCTTCCTTTTCTATATTTCCACTCTAACATCCTTAGTGTGCTCGCTTTAATCCCCATGCTTGTTGCTTCATGGTTGTAAGATGGTTGCCACAGTTTCATATGTGGAAACTTCATTTGATGTAGCAAGAAGGGTATATGGAGAAACTGGACTAGGCCAGTAGTATCTGCCATCTTTTATGAGAAAAGAGACAATTTCCCCTCACAGGTCATCCCCTGCCTCCCCCCAATATCCTCTCAAGGTTTATTTTGTTTTATTTCTGCATTGGCTTATGTTTCATAGTCTAGAATGCATCTAACCACTTTTATCAGTTAATGAGGCTGGAAAAGTAAATATTTAGCTTTTATAGGTATCTAATGAAAAAGCAGACAAGGGATATATACCTAGTGAGCTCAGGCCACAAGGTCGGCCACAATTACCAAGGAATTATACTACTTTGGAAAGGTGATTCTACAGTCAAAGTCATAAGCTGATGTTCTTTTGTGCATTCTAGGGCCAGTTATAACTTTTCCCTCTCCACTAATTTCTACTTGCCTTTTAGAATGATGCATGTAATTCGATTCTTCCTCTGTTGCCTTCTCAGAAGGATGGGTGAGGTTCTTGATGGGTTATTTTCTCCAGAAAGCCCAAATGTGGTTTAAATACTATTAACTGAAGGGATATTGGACACAATTTTGAGTATAAAAAAGGAGATAATTGTTTTGAGTACTTAAACAAGTTTTGTTTTCATGATTGTAGTCATTGAAAATCTGGGAGGATGAATGTTTCCCACTCTGTAAACTGCTTCTTTAAGGTATTGATTTATCAGCAAAATTCCCATAATTTCTCCTGCCTCATCCAGAACACATCTTCAAAACATTAGAGTAGACAAATTTTGAAAATATTTATTCTCTTAAAATGAAGAATGCATAAGAGGAAGTCCCTCATTTGAAGTTTCACTGAAGTCATGTGGCAAATCCCATGCAAAGCCTTCCCAACCAGTGCTGCAAAGACAAAAACAATGCATCTTGTAGTGAAAAGACATTTAAATATTTCTCCGTCCTCCTTGGCATGAAGCAGGCAGCTGCCAAGTTAAGGTACCTGGCAGGATTCCCAGGGACAGGGCTTGGGCCATGGGTTGGACAGAGGAGCAGTTGCCATGTCATTATTTCATTGTCGTGTGGTTTCTGGGGACACAAGCTGACATGAAGAATCAGAGTAAAAATTACTACTGCCAGGAAAATGATACTAACGACAGTGACTCCATTCAGTCCTTCAGTGTTTTCCAGGGGCAATCACCTCAATTTAGTAGACCCAGTTCCCGCTGCATTAACCCACTAGGAAGGTGGCTGGGATATGCTTCCTGAACTAGTGGTGCTGGGTGATTTGTTTTAATAATGGCTTGAGGGCCAGATGAATTAGTCACTGTCACTCAAGGGAAGAGGAGAAAAGCATATACCATATTATGCCAGCAAAGAGAAAACAAAAATAAGGCTTAAAGTGAAAAACCCAAAATCCTTTTAGCCCTTTAGAGAATGCATGGGAAACATACAACTTTGGGGGGGACTCCAATACAGAAACACTAGAGAAGTGAAAATTCACTCATCATTATGTTAAACAGTAGGAAGTCAATATTTGGGCAATTGGTGCTTATGCTTATTAGTCTCAGCGTCCCTTCCCTGTTTATCTCTCCTTTTTAATCCTTCTTTTTATTAGAAATACTGATTGTTTGGGAACATCTGAAATCTCTCAAGGCTGTAGTGACAAAATGAACAGAGATAACCCGACCGCAGGCAGTGACTATTCCTCTATCCCTAAAGGTCAGATCCTGCGCTAGAGAGAGGAATGTTGCACAACCCCCCACCCCTCCCATGTTATCTCACATAATAACACACCTGCAGCCTTGAGCACACAATCTTGTTTTGGTTTGTGAGTCTGTCCTTACTCGAGTGCCATTGTATTATAAACAGACATTAAGAGTGTCATCAAACACTGAGCAACTTCCCCCAATATGTATATGCATGTATATATGTTTGTAGCTTTATATGCATAACTTATCTTATTACATAAATCCAAACTTAAAGTGCATGAGTATATAGGACCACAAGATTTTATCTACAAGGGGGAATAAAAGTGAAGTCAGAATGAAGGAAAAACTAATGGTAGAATAACAAGGTAAATCCCTGGGAAAAGAGTATCTATACTAATAAAAGGGTAATATGCTAATTAGACCAGACATCTTCCGGACATCTTCCGGAGTTCTTTTGGACAAAGCCATGGTGGCAGGGGCCAAGGCAGAGGTGGTTAGGGGTGATCATGCCAACAGAGGGGAACAGTTAGGGGGCGATCAGGATGGCAGGGGGAGCAGATAGGGGGCAATCAGGCCAGCAGGGGAGGGCAGTTAGGGGCTGCAGGGGCCTGATGCGGCGGGGGCCAGACATGGCGGGGATCTCCCTTTTCCACATCCCGCGTGGAAAGAGAGATGAACGAACCGGTTCTAAATGGAGGCGGCCAGGGATTGAGAAAATAATAGAAATAAAGAAAACAAGATGCAAAAATAGATTCATGAAGCTGGGAGCCTGGGTGGATCTTTCTGTGCCTTGCTGAGGCCACAGAACCGATCCAGACTGCAAAGCTGAGGCTTTATTTATAATCAGGGACAAACTATCCCTCTATCCCTAAGGCAATTGACAATGTTCTTGTAATTTTCACTTGTTTTGGCAGCACTTGCTGCCCCTCCCACAGCCCACTAGCTACCCAGGAAAGATCTAGGGATCAGTTACAGGATCAAGCTTAATTATACTTAGAGGACTGTGCCCTTCCAAGCTTGGGACTTGTTTGTGACTTTGCCAGCAGGTCAGGCCAAGGCTTAACCCTATAACCACTTCCTACAAGGGGCGATAAGGCTGGCAGGCAGAGGCGGTTAGGGGTGGTCAGGCCTGCAGGCACGTGAGCAGTTAGAAGCCAGCAGTCCCAGATTGTGAGAGGGATGTCTGACTGCCGGTTCCCCTGAGGGGTCCTGGATTGGAGAGGGTGCAGGCCGGGCTGAGGGACCCCCTGCACTCCATGCACAATTTCATGCACCGGGCCTCTAGTATATAATAAATGGTCTGAAATCTAAATTATTCACTTGGGTTAGGCTACAAATTTGACTCTGAGTTTCCTGGCAGCCAAACAAAAGAGAGAAACTTGATATTCTCAGTCTTATATAATGGAAACAAATCAGTTGCTGAAAAGGAACAAAAAGCTCTGTCCTACCATGAAATCTGAACTAATTATTTTTAATAGGTTTCACTTCATGTGCCTAAGCATTCTGTGTTAAACAATGTGTTATGTATAAAGCACTGAGGGTGTATGGTAGATAGTGTGACAAACAAATAAAACTAGTTTTATCCCTTTCTTCAAAATGTTGAATTGTCATCAACCGGGTACTTGGGGCTGTGAAGAGGGAAGTAAACACCATTAACAGGAGAGATTCCACTAATGTTTTAAAGAGATTAGATGGCTTATTTTTATTTTCAGAGAATTGGGATGATTTAGGGAACAGAACTGAGTCATTGAAAAACGTTAAAAGACAGAACACACTTACTAGACCCAAAGAGAATCAAGTAACACAAATGTCCCCTGTCTCTAAAAGATGTTCTGATGACCTCCATAGAGTGGCCACTGGATGTGCTATTGGTCACTGAGTCACCAGCCAGAGCCCAGAGCCAGGGGAATGTGCTCCAGGGTGGATGGTTACGGTCTGTGGACTGGAGGCTGGCTGGTAACAGGTGCTACAATAGGCTCCTCTACACTTAAGAGTCCAGCCAGGCATGCAGCATTCTACCTACAAAGGGCAGCACATAATGCTGTCACTGGGAATGCCTCCCAGGATGCAAGTGCACTGCCAGTGAATGTTGCTCTTTGGAGATTATACCTGTTCCCTTTGCTGGAGGAATAGAAGGATCTTCTAATGTTTTCAAATGTAAAATATTTTAACTGAGTGTTTGGATTTCTTCCCATGTTTAGCATCACTACATCCTAACAGATAAGGCTAACCAATTGTGGAAATAACCTAGACTTGAGTGTACTGAGGCCTTTAGAAAAATCTTGACTTTGATTATTTGAAATAATGTGACATGGAGAGACCCATAAAATGAACAGAGTTTAAGAGATAGGACAGGTCAAATAGTGAAAATAGCTGTATATACACACAAACACACATCTTGGGCAGAGTTGAACAAATTACAGAAAGTAACTTCAGTTAATACATACATACATACTTTTGTGCATGTGTGTGTGTGTGTGTGTGTATGTGTTTAAGATAATCTTTAAAAATTACTAGAATGTTACCTCAAAGCAGGCCAAGATATATAGATGTTTAGGTTTATCAAGGTAAAAACAAAGGACAGTATGAGAATCACTTTTAGACCAAGACTATTAACCAATCAGCAAGTAAAATAACTTAATAAAACAACTATTTGTGGAAGATACAGTCTTTAATTCTATACCCAAACAGTGGTAAAGGGAAATATTTTAGCCACAAACTAAGGGAAAAAAGAGACATATTAGGAGACAAATGGCTCATTGATGCTCTATATCTATATTATCGCCTTTACAGCTGACAGAATAAACACAAACAGACCTGTAAAGGTCTTTGGAGACAACGTGGCTATCCTTAGAGGTAGAATAATTTCTTTCTGAATGTGAAGGTAACCATGCATGCTTTGTAAAAATTGTAAGAGAATATATAAAGTCTTATATTGAAGAAAAGAGATAGAATGGAAAAATTATGAAATGGAACCAGTTTTTTATTACAAAATGTCCATTTCTGGTTCGTATGCATTTTCTCCCCATTTCCAAGTTGGTCCCTCCCCCCCCCCACTCTCTCTCTTTTATATATTTTTATTGAGTTCAGAGAGGAAGGGTGTAGAGAGCGCCTTGGAAGGCACATGGGCATTTCTTTAATTATTGTCAGCTGAATCAGTGGCGTTAGCAAAGCAAAGTCCTGGAAACACGCTTTGCCAAAAGGCAGGAGTGTTGTCAGCTTGACCTTCAGCCCAGGTACCAGGGGGTGGGTTTTGTTATTTAAATCCAGCCAAGCACCAGGAATGAATACTACTCTAGACCACCCAAGAATGCACATAATTTCCTTTGTCTTGACTTTTAGTAAAACTTCCTGTTTTTTTTTGCTGTATAAAATAAACATGCTGTATTGGCTCAGGGTCTCTGTCCCTGTCAGAGGACAGTGGTCCCACCCAGCCCCAGCTTTTTCCTTCTATATCTGTGTCTGTCTCTTTCTTTCATTTTTCTCAATCCCCAGCTGCCCCTTCTCAGGAACCGGACCGCTCTCTAGCCCATGCTGGACGTGGAAAAGAGAGAAATATTTACAGAAGGGAGAGGGAGAGATAGAAACATCAATGATGAGAGAGAATCATTGGTTGGCTGCCTCCTATGCCCCACACTGGGGATTGAGCCCACAACAGGCGTGTGCCCTTGACTGGAATCAAACCCGGGACCCTTAATTCTGCAGGCTTAAACTCTGTTCACTGAGCCAAAGTGGCTAGGGCCCCCCACTTTCTCTTGATTTCACTCAGCAGAGTTAGAGATTAATAGATATTGCTTTAATGAACAGTCCTTTGTTGTGTTAGTGTAAAGCAAAGGAAATAAGGGAATTAGACCAATTGGGGGGTCAAGCTAGGTCAGTGTTGGATAGGCCAGGGTAATTCAGCTCTTTAAATGTGTTGATCGAGAGGAGTTTGCAAAGGCAATTACTGGGACATATCAAGTGGATAATTTGAGTGGGAGAATTTTATTGTATTCTGCATATGTGACAATACTGTAAAATGAATTAGCAGTATATACTTATTACTTGGTGAACTGTTGAAGTTTAGGAATTAAATTTTTTTGTCTGACAGTGTTTATCAAAAGATGTTCAATTGTATAAAGGAAGGCAGGACACTAATGATTAATATAAAACACCATCTTATTACTTTTTTTTATTGTATCCAAATTTAAAATATAAAGCTTTCTGTATGTATCATGGTTAGGAAATTTTGGGTTTCAAGGAAGAGAGCCACTCAGATGACCTCCAAGACTGGGAGGAAAGTAGTGGTTGTTATAGGGCGCAGGGAGGATAAGTCTTGCAGGAGTCTGAGCCATGATGTGTTGGCGTACAGGGGCCCAGGAAATCCTCACAACCAGTGCTCACAGGAAAAACACGAACACAGAGAGCGGGAACGCTTGCAGGCTAAGAGCTCCCTTGGAAGTTGAACTACTGCCTGAAAATGTTAAGGAAACAAATGAATAATCAACCCTGAAGCCAGTCTATTAACTTCTGATAGCTTATATCCATATTTGAGTTCTTTCCTATCACGGTTAATAATCAAGGGAAGGCCCGTAGCCTTTCGTATTTTAAGGGCTGCAATTTGCACATTATCTAAGCTAACAGATGACAGGTGCTAGTTTAGTTACACAAGAGCAGGTACATTCATTCAACAACAAACCTTCACATGATTGTCTACCATGTGTCAGACACGGTCCTGCATCCTGGGGATAGAGCCTGTGCACCTGGGGTGGAGATCCTTGGACAGCGTTGAACAAATCACAGAAAGTAAGTTCAATTAATACCTGACTTTTGTTATCTCTTGCTGTGGTCATTTTCAGGGGCTTAATTCCTTACTTGCTTATTTGGAACGTGAAGTTACTCAAAGGCAAGTTTCTGTAGTTTGCACAGTTTTTCTGTTCTCAGTGTGTCATTGTCTGTCAAGTATCGCTCTGAGTGTCCTTACACAGGCACCGTAGATAGCTTCTCAGCTTCCGGGCATCATGCTGTGTCTTTTTATTCTTCACTGGTATTGCTTTAAATTGTGGGCATCCTCGGAATGGGTTCTCATTTCTTCTGACCCTTAAAGTAAAGCCCGATATAATTTGCTGAACTCTGGTCCCATTATCTTGACAGTTTAGTTTGGAAAGGTCAAGGTGTTATAGTCATTGCTTTTCTTAATCTTAGAAATAGATGAGGTCAGCTTCATTCTTTGCCCCAAAAAGTACATGTTAGTCAAGGCAGTAGAAAGTTTGATTTTTAAACCACTTACAATGGACAACTAGTTTAACTTGAGTATCCATTAAATTGATGATCATATACTTTATCATAAGCATTTCTGAATAGTTCTAAGTTCAGTGCTGGATGAGATGGAGGCCAAGGTCATTGCAGCTTTGTATATACCTCAGACACTGTGCTAGGCACTGGAAGAGCAAAATGAATTTAACTCAAGTATAACAAAATAAGTTCTCAAAGAACTTTGAATATGTTTTTGATATGAAGAGTTGAAAGGACTGCCCGGTCAGTGTGGCTCACTGGTTGATCGTTGACCTATGAACTAGGAGGTCGTGGTTTGATTCCCTGTCAGGGTATATGTCTGGGCTGTGGGCTAGATCCTCAGTGTGGGACATGCAGGAGACAGTTGATCATTGATTCTCTGTCATCATTGATGTTTCTGTCTCTCTCTCCCTCTCTTTTCCTCTCTGAAATCAATAAACATACATTTTTAAAAAATAGTTGAAAGGACTAATAAATGGCCAAGAGTTTGCTTTTTGAGGGTTAAAATAATTATGAAAAGCTCTTCCCAGCGAGGTATGAACATTTGTGGGAAACATAATGTGGAATAAATATAACGACTTGATGAAGAAGAGAGAGATAAGGGTAGGTCACACAAAAAGCTTGTATATATCACTTATGAGAATCATTTCCTCCTACAAGACTGGTATTAAAAAAAAATACCCACACCAAACGCAACTATGGAAATGAACATTTGAAGGTTCTGTAATTTGTAGAAACCCTACATTTACATAATGCTCAATTGGAAGCTAACAAGGAAAAAAACATTAGGCAACTGAATTATCTTTACAGGTTAATAAGACTGCCAGAAAGCAACTGAGAAAGTACTTTCAAGAAGGAAATTATTTAACATAATGACATTTCTTTTCATGCAAACCAAATTAATTTCTGGAAGTACATTAGGATACACTCACCCCCCCACCCCCCTTTACAAGTTTTCAAGCTAAATTGGGTTTCATCTAAAAAACACCAAGTAGCCCCCCTGCGTATCTTCAGGAGCCTTTAAAATGAAAATGGGTGAATGAGAGTAGAAAGAGCGATGGCACGAACCAAGAGAGTCAATCCATATCAAGGAGCAAGCATAAGGTCTGCACTGTCAGTAATTAGCATTCATACTGGGAAAGAAATTACATATTAATATACTGTGTGTTATTTTATTAGGTGGCTCATTTTTTAACGGTGACATGCCTGTGGACAGAAATGTAATTCTTCAGAGAGATTTAAAAGGTTGGGACTACATGCAATTCACCACATTAATCATTAGTTAGATTAAAAAAAAAACACAGCCCACCCATTGTGGATATTTTGGTATTCATTAAGAGTCCAGAAGCAGGAATATGTCCTGTTCCAAAACTATGGAGAAATAAAATCTGAATTTAAAAATAAGGGGAGACATGAAGGACCTGGAGAATCAAGGAATGTTTCTTATTTATTTCCCAAACCCATCTTCGAGTTCCATAATTGAGGTAAAACTTCATACTAATCTTAGGGTCAGCCATCTGGCTGATCTGAGTGTTTTTTTGTTATTAATTAGTGGAGGAAATAGGATGAACCAGACTGTGTAACAATTTTGGGAAATAATTTTAACTATTTCCTGCTATTTAATCAGTGTTTGAAAGACATTTTAATGCCAGTTCAATTCTTGCTCCTCTGTGTTGTATAATGCCTGGCAGTGGCAGAGAGGGAGAGAGCCTTTGTTTCTGATTATAAAACACATTCCCACAGAAGCTTATGGTGCATGCAGTAAGAGTGTATCAGGCTAATCACCTTTAAATGCTGCAATGCATTTCACAGAATTGGAACATATAAGGGCATAGAACTTATAATTTATCCTTTAAAAGATACCAACAAGAAGAGGAAGCGTGGCCTGAATCCGGTCTACCTTGGAGAGAGCGGGTGGTGGTGATGAATTAAAATAGAAGGATGTGGCATGGGTACCAGAGCTAGCTTTGGGCCCCATGTGTGCCATTTCCTGTCCCAGACCAGCTGGCTGCACCTGGATGATTGACCCAGCAGAGAACAACCAGGTAGGTCACAACAAACAGGACAGGGCACGGCCCTGTGCCTCTCTCAGCTACTGACCACCTGAAATGTCATTTAAAATTTATATTTTATTTATTATTTTAAAAAATATATTTTTGTTGATTTCAGAGAGGGGGGGAGAGAGAAAGATAGAAACATCAATGATGAGAATCATTGATCAGCTGCCTCCTGCACGCCCCCTACTGGGCATCGAGCCCTCAACCTGGGCATGTGCCCTTGACTGGAATCGAATCCGGGACTCTCCAGTCTGCAGGCCGACGCTCTACCTTCTGAGCCAAACCGGCTAGGGCTTATTTTATTTTTAGAGAGAGAGAGGAAGGGAGAGGGAGAGAGAAAAACATCAATGCAAGAAACATGGACTGGTTGCCTCCCATATGCACCCCAACCGGGGATGGAATCCACAACCTGGCTATGTGCCCTGACTGGGAATGGATCGAGCAATCTTTCGGATGATGCTCCACCAATTGAACCCCATGGGTCAAGGCTGTAAATTTTAATTTTAATTTCAACTTAAAAACAGATACTTAACTCAGTTACTGGAAAACTTCAGTCAAGGAAACACAGTCCTCAGTGAAAACTGAAAGTGCCCTCCACAGAGACAGAGGTAAAGCTGGTTTATATAAACAAGAGTTCCAGCCCATTCCTGATTGGTCAGTTCTCACGTAAATGAGGACTCCAAATCTTCAGTTTGATTAGTCCAAAAAGCACTGCATGGCTCTAGCCGGTTTGGCTCAGTAGATAGTGAGTCGGCCTGCAAACTCAAGGGTCCCCAGTTTGATTCTGGTCAGGGGCGCATGCCCAGGTTGCGGGCTCGATCCTCAGTAGGGGGCGTGCAGGAAACAGCCATTCAATGAGTTTCTCTCATCATTGATGTTTCTATCTCTTCCTCTCCCTTCCTCTTTGAAATCAATAAAATATATATATATATATATATATATATATATATATATATATATATACTAGAGACTCGATGCACGAATTTCCTGCAAGAGTAGGCCTTCCTTCCCCCGGCTGCCGACTCCGGCTTTCCTCTGGCACCCGGGACCCGGGCTTCCCTCGCAGCCCCAGCTTCATCTGGAAGGTCGGAAGGTCATCTGGAAGGACGTCTGGTCTAATTAGCATATTATGCTTTTATTATTATAGATATATAAAAAAAGGCACTGCATAGAGTAGTTGGAATGAAATGCTCTGATTGGTCCATAAGATGCAATTGCTACAGCTGCACAGCTCCAATTGGGTGGGGAACATCTCAGTCCTAGTGGTCAAATTTTGATCCTCGGAGTTCTCTCATAAGAGCGACTCTGTTGCAGAAGCACAGTGCAGGCGCCTGACAGCCCAGTCTGTGGCTTTTCTCTAATATGTAGCTTGGCTGAAAGGCCCCTGTAAACAATGGCTGCTAGACTCTGGCTATGAAATTGGGTCCACTAAACCACAAGGATTCCTTCTTGGCTAGGTATATTCTTCTCCAGGTCAACATGGGTTAAGGAAAGTACATTTTATTTTATATTTTCTAAAACTAATTTTATTTATGCCACCCATTTCTTTTTTTGTTTTTCAACATGGCTGCTGGAGAATTTAAAAAAAAAAAAAAAAAAATAAAAGATACCAACAGTGGAAATAGATTTTAAACCATTGTTCATAAATCCACATTGTGGTATTGTTTAAAATAACATGATGTGAAGCATGAATTCCATTCATACATGAGAATGAAATCTGAATGCATTCTGTTAATGGAAGGCTGAAGTCAATTGTCATTTAGGTCACTGTGTGACAGCAGGAAATCATTTTAATGAAGCTAGCCCTGTACAAAACAGTTTGGACCTCAGCATATAAAAGAATATGAATTATCAAACAGTATTTCACTGGAGGCAAATACTATCAAGTAAGCAACTCAAGTGTACAGTAAAAGCTCCCACTAGCAAAAGGTTGAATAAGCTTGAATCAACAAAATAGATGGTTTTAAGTGTTTTATTCTCCACATTTTTTATGCTTTTCAAAGTAGTACCCAGCTGTCTGCACTGTGTGAACTTTGGGGGCAGAACTATGCTCATTGCAACCCTTACAGTAGTTAAAGACTGTGCTCCATTTAATTAAAATTATGCACAAAGATAAACAACAGGGAGCATAGAATCTTCACTGGAGAAAACAGAAGCTGAAGTGTATTAATTATGTCATTACTCATCAAGGTTCTCCTCCTCCTTTTCCTCTTCTTTTCCCCACTCAGAATCTTTTCATCAATTCTCAATTCTACTTTTCCTCTCTCCTCCTTCAAAACTGGCAATCAGACTATTAAGAAATGAAATCCTCAGCAAGCCGTTCAGTTAAAGGTACTCTTTGTGGAAGATTTAATGGTAATAGCAACTGCAAGTTCCTACATATACAATCTTTTTCAAAAGACAGCGAATTCTGGCGAGGAGCTAAGAAAGTACAGTCCTTAGTACGATCTGCATTTATTCAAGGCTGTGCCATATGCCCTAGGGCAATCAAGAGTTTTGGAATGCGTACCAAATGTCATGTCATTGAACTTGCTGCTGCCATCATCTTCTCTCATCCAGAAAGGCTGTGGAAAATATGACGACCCTAGGGAAATCAGGTCAAGTTTATTTAGTGTTTAGTCTCAGGCTATTGGTTAAGGAGACAATGGGAGTTCTGGATACAAAGACCCTTCATTCCTGTCTCTCCCTTTTCTCCACTTGGAGAGAGAGGCAATTGAGTCTGTGTGGTCAGATTTATTAATATACGAAAATAAAGAGGGAGAAAATATGTCCACAATAAGCCCGTGTCTCAAACCTTTCCAATTCTCTCTTATTGCATACATTCTTTAGATATGTGTTTTTGTTTAGGAATGGAGAGGAGAAAAATGTATTCAAACTATAGATTAGTAATAAGTAAAAACTTGGGGCATTGCTAGGAATCCTGTCCCGCTAGTGCTTCTATGGCGTTTTGGACTTTGGAGTTAAAATGTCTATGTTAGCAAACAAGTTAAAGAATTGTTATAAACAAAGACAACTGATAGGTAGTGTAATGGAGTTATTGCTGTTAGGTGGAGCTGTCTGATCTTGGCAAATGATTTGCTGTTAAGCAAATGACTCTTATTCCTCTAAGTCTCAGTTTTCTCATCTGTGAAATGGAGGTAGTAAAATTAATGGCATGTAATTGGATGGAGTGAAATGATGCATTAAAGATATTAGAATGCTGTCTGGAACAAGTTAAGTGTTGGTTAATAACAGTGCTAAAATAATATCATACAAATTCAAGCAATTAATCTTCATCTAGGTATTCAGTTGAAGTTAGTCATTATTTTGCAATAAAACCTTTACAATTCTTTCTTCTGTTTGTCAGTTTGTCTGTCTTTCTCTGTAGGAAGGTATTTCCTGTTGCCTAGGAATTTGCATTAGGACCCATAGAAGAAAATAATAAGTATTAAGTATACTACATTGAAATAAAACCCTTCCACTTATGTCTACAGGCTTTAAGAAGAGGTATAGAATTATAATGAGCCATCATTACCATCACCCCTTTCTCCGTCCATATAAAAAGATTGGAGAGGGAATAAAGAGGCTTCAGGGTCAGCCTGGGGAAAGAGTTTGCAGTGGGAGTGCTTACATTTGCTGAAAGTCAAGTGAAGGGAGTCCAAGAGAATCACTTGCAGAATTTGAGAACATCTGCATTAAGGGAGGTGGCAGAGTTCCCATAGGCACTTTGAGGAGGACTGCATTCCCCAAACTTGGTGATGCAGTGATATTCTAGTTTCCCATGTACCAAGTAAATCACATGGGAGATGCCTGAGCTTGAACCACCTGAAGCACATTTAAGGGAGCCACGCAGCAAGTGAGGGTGGACTGTACCACAAATGGAGGGTGCTGAGGTTGAGTGGGAGAGATTAAACTGGACCCTGGTCTCTCACTTTAGGGAACTGGGAGGTGAGGCAGCCCTGGGTGACTCACTGAAGAATGTCTAGGTGTGTTTCACAAGTGAACCAGTATCTGGATGCCTACCACATGGAAGTCTTGACTAAGGGGAGCTATGACACCAAGGGAAGGACTCTAACCACAGGAGATGAAGCATAGGAGCATTTGCTGTTTACACCCATTTTGCTCCCTTCCCCAGCTGTGGGTGAGATTAGACCTAGAAGAAGGAGGAGGACTTCTAGAAGTTTTCATCTGTCTCCAAGGTATGCTAGAGTTACAAAAGTGAAAGATCAGATGTGTTTCTTCCCATTCTAGGTGCCTTGCACCAGATGTCTGGTCTGTATGAGAGGATAACAAGAGTTGGAAGATTTTACTTGGACTGTTTTCTCTATCTTAATACACAGTTAGTACCCAGAAGAAGTGTGCTTTTACTCAGTAGAAATAACTATAGGCCCTCATCACCTTTACTGTAGTTATATCAACTCTCCAGCTCTGTGCCACAATCTAATTTGCAGGGACTTGCATTATCCCACTGTCCCATGGGAAATCATGTTGCTAAACTATATTGATGGCATGATGCTGGTAGGATCTGTAGAGCAGATGCCTTTAAAGATACAAAATTGCCAGAGGGTGGGGAATAAATCTCTCAAAATACAAGGTTCTACAATTTCAGTGAAATTTTCAAAGTTCCACTGGTCTAAGCAATTGGAAAGACAAGCTACTAGACTTTTTCCTCTCTATCAAGAGGTAATGCTTGAAGGGCTTCTTTGCATTTTGGAATCAATACAGGGGTGGGAAAATGTAGGATTATAGTTATTCATTTGGAAAATAATACAATAATCCTATATAATAAAAGCCTAGGTGGCGTCACACCCTTGCGTGACGCCGTCAAAAGATGGCCACCACAAGATGGCCGCCACAAGATGGCGACATGCACAGCAGAGGTAGGGCCCGGTGGCTGCTCCGCACAGTGAGGCCTGGGGGTCCTGCAGCTCTACATGGCGCAGAGGAGGCCAGTCCCGACAACTCTGCTGCCTCATGCGGTGGATGCAGGTCTTGGCGGAGGAGGCAGGTTGCAGCAGGGGAGCGCAGTTGTGGGAGATCAGGCCAGCAGGGGAGGGCAGTTGTGGGCAATCAGGCTGGCAGGGGAGGGCAGTTGGGAGTGATCAGGCCCCAGCAGGGAAGGGCAGTTGGGGGTCATCAGGCCAGCAGGGGAGCAGTTAGGCATCAATCAGGCCAGCAGGGGAGTGGTTAGGGGGCGATCAGGCTGGCAGCCAGAAGCAGTTAGGGGCAATCAGGCAGGCAGGCAGGTGAGAAGTTAGGAGCCAGTGGTCCCGGATTGTGAGAGGGATGTCCGACTGCCGGTTTAGGACCTAAACCGGCAGTCAGACATCCCCCTGAGGGATCCCAGATTGGAGAGGGTGCAGGTCGGGTTGAAGGACATCCTGCCCCCGTGCACAAATTTCATGCACCGGGTCTCTAGTTAATAAATAATTATACAAGAATAAACTCTGTGTTTCGTATACCCACAACTGTAAATCTACTTTGCCTTCCCTGTACATATCACATGTGACCCATTTACAAAACTGTTGTGTCTAGAGCAAAAGATGCTTCTCCAGTTGGTCTTAACTGTAGTAAAAGCAACTCTTTCAACTCTTACTAGTTGGTGATCCAATTACTAGTGGTCAAAGTGTCTGAAATAAATGGAAATGTTTGTTGGAGTCTGTGGCAGACAGGAGAATCAGAGTGGAAATAACTAGGGTTTTGGAGCAAAGCCAGGTTCTTTTCAGTAAGTAATTGTTCTCTGAAAAACATATCTTGCTTTGGTAATGGACCCTGATAAAGACTAAATTCTGACCAAAGATTTAAGATGATCAAGACATACAAGCTGCCTCGTGTGAATTATGTGTTACTTGAGTCACAGCCTACAGAACTGGGCCTCAGCAAGTAGTGAAAGAAAACTAAGATGCATGATCAGGTAGCTTATACTTCCAGTGTGCTTGTCAGGTAGCTCAGCCTCCTTTTTATCAATCTATATTTATAGCATCATTGTCGGTTCCAGTTGGTTGAGAAAGGAAATACTTTAACCTAATTTATAGATGACTCTAATCAATATGCTGGCACTAGTCATGTGTAACATGTGTAGTGATATTTTCATGCAGTAGTGAAAGACAGTGAAAGGGGAAATTTCTTAGAGAATAGAACTTAATAATGCACACCATTATATAATTTATCTGAAAGGGCAGATGGCCTGAGATAAATTTGTATATTCGTAGATAGTAGCAAATGGTTTGGCTAAATGATCAGAGGTTTATAAGGAATGAAATTGGAAAATTAGTGACAAGGAGATTTGAAGAAATATGTAGATGAACCTCTTGGAATTGGTTTATAATATCTCTATCTATCTATCTATCTATCTATCTATCATCTATCTATCTATCTATCTATCTATCTATCTATCTATCTATCATCTATCTATCATCTATATATCTATCTATCTGCCTATCCTCTATCTAACTATCTGCCGATCTAATCTCCCATGTGCATGCTCATAAAAAGCACTTCATTGAAAGGAGGGCTCTTAATAATCAAGACAAAATGATTTACCTTGTGCCTGTCAGCAGCCTTCTTCCCTAGCCACTTTGATATACTTTTTTATTGGGCTCTTGATAAAAGTTGCCATGAGTGAAGAGGATAGTAGCTATGCATGAGCTGAAATCAACAAGATTGATTGGCCTTCATCAAATCTGACTTGGCTACTCTTACTGCTTGTGTCAGAGTTTAGTTGTGAGTCATTTAAGATATGTCCCAGTGGCCCTACTATATCATTAAAGGGAAGAGATATGTCTTTTTTGGAATAGACACATATTGTGGATTTTTATTTTTCTTCCTATTATGACATGTTCTTCCAACTAACACCCATAGACTTTCTTAAAACTTTATACAACATTATTAGAATAATAATGCTTCTCACTAGGTGACTCCATGACAGTGAAAGAACAAAGTCATGCTTTTTTCAGTAATTATCCACAGTGAAAGAACTAAGATAATAGATTAATGCCTGTGATATTTATTACTAGTAGTCTTAGTATGTTTCCCCATCACCTAGAACCATGAAATGACCTACTGGGGACTCAGTTACAGCACCATCTAGGACAGTGATGGGCAACCTTTTGAGCTTGGTGTGTCAAACTTCTCCAAAAAACTTAGCATAACTTGGGTAGTGTGTCACTTTGAGGAAAAAACATTATTTCGCAAATGTTTCATCCTCAGGAGCAGCAAATGTTTCATCCTCGGCATACGGCCACCTCAGCGGCCGCGTGTCATCAGAAATGGCTACGTGTGTCAGTGCTGACATGCGTGTCATAGGTTCGCCATCACTGATCTAGGAGATAACATAAGTTTAAGGTACTCTGTACAGATTGTACTTTGTCCACTGAAGCCACCAAACATGGAATTTTTTCTTCAATAGCCAGAATACCCAGATCTAAACACAAGGAGTAAAAGAGGGAGGGGGTGCATCTTTCAATTATGACTATTGATCCATCCTATCTAATAAAAGAGTAATATGCAAATTGTCCATCACTCCAACACATAAGATGGCTGCCTCCATGTGGTCAAAGATGGCTGCCCCCATGTGGAAACAAGATGGCCACCACAAGATGGCCAGCAGGGGAGAGCAGTTGGGAGGGACCAGGCCTGCAGGGAAGGGCAGTTGGGGGGGACCAGGCCTGCAGGGGAGGGCAGTTAGGGGTGACCAAGCCTTCAGGGTAGGGCAGTTAGGGGTGACCAGGCCTGCATGCACCAGGCCTCTAGTTTATAAATAATGTGCTAATTATCACCAAGACTTTGGATTTTATTGGTTTAGAGATTTTCTACGCATATAGGGAAACTTTCCACTTGGGGTTATAATACTTTGTAGTTTTAATACTTTGAAAACTAAGGTATTAACCACTGGTGCCACTGGTGAATAGACAGAAAAGGGGCATAGTGTTGGCTGTGATGATTGATTCTGATTGTTAAGTTTAAAGCTACCCAGTGGAAGTAAGGGAACAATGGAGGAACTCAGACTTTCTGCTGGGTTCTTTAAAGAATCTTAATAATCTGAAGTGTCAGTTGTGGGCAAAGCAATGATGGAGTGGGGAGTGGGCAGAGGAAGTAATAAATACAAACTATGGTCTTAAGATCATATGCAGGAACATCCATTTCCTCTTCCTTGCTGTGACCAGGATTTAAAATTGTAGGTATGGCAGATTGTATTGTTGTTCCCAAATACTTGCTACTTGTCCCTACAGAGAGAAAATATATTTTCCACCCCACTATCTTTAGACTTAACTATTAATATCTTTGACCAGTGAAGAGTGAGCAGAAGAGCAGAAGTGATGTGAATTAATACTAGCAGAAATTTAAGTCAGTGTCAGTGAATAGTTCTTTGTATTTTCTGTTCGTTTGGCCATGAGATCAGTGATAGTCCAGATAGAAGTTGCTCTATTAACATGAGTTTCAAAGTACAGACTATTTGGAGAGAGTTGAGGCTGACCCACAATTGACAGGTACTGAGAGTGAGAACTAAATCTTTGTTGTTGGTACCACTGATGTTTTTGGTTTTACTATAGTGAAATCTAGGCTTTCCTGACTTATACAGTATATTTTTACTAATATTAACAAAATTTCCTCTCTTTCTCACTCATTTTCTCTCAGTCTTCTATAAAGAGTATGTTGGTAGTGGTTAACTATGCAGTTAAGCTCATGGGTTATAGAATAATAAAATTGGACCAAATATACCTAGATGAGGAATGGATCTCACCAGCGATTCTGGCCTGGATGCTGAATACAGTAACTGATACTCTTGATGTAGATAGCTGATACAGCTATGTTTTGGTTATATAATAGCTGTAGCGTGTTAGGAGGTATACTTATAAATATGGAAAGGAAGGTATATGTTGGGAAACCAAAAAGGCAGACTGTGGTAGACATTTACTTTTTTTTCCCTGTTGTCCACATCTGAGTGTACTTTCTTTGTTTGTAATTTCCATGGGCATAATTGAGAGGCAGAGCTAGTCTCTCACCAAGAAAAGTGAAAATGACAGATAATAGCTCTCCAAGCATCTCTCAAGTCCATGTCATGACCACATGACCTAGGCACCAGTTAGATGCATAGTGCCAGGGTTTTCTTGTTGTGTGTGTGTGTTTTTTTTTCTTTCTTCTCAGAGTAGGGATTTGAAGATTCAGGAGATGAACTTAGATTTTTGCAATTCTAAACCCACGGTGACTCTTTAAATAAGGTATGTCATTAACAAATGGGAGTTAAGGGGCTCCATCACCTACTGGCTTTGTGATCCTGGGCAAGCCACTGACCCTGTCTGAACCTCAGCTCCTTGTTTGGAAATTGAAGATAATAAGAGTGCACGTTCATAGAGCCCCAGTGAGGACTAAATGTGGTAATGCATACAAAGTACATGAAAGGAGACCATGTGTAAATCAAGGACTAAGTTACTGGGAGCTTAATCTTGCAGACAAGCAGGGACTGTGGGGAACACCCTTGGGAGTAGTGGTGACAGCTGTGAGCCTGAGCTCTTAGCACATCACTGAGCCTGTAGCAGTGATGTCAGCCCAGTGTCTAGTGGCCCTGCCGGTTGCGGTGGTGGCTGTTCCTCCCTGGATGAGTTCTGTGGTACGATGAGGCATGGCCCCTGTCTGGGAAGCTCCAGCGTAGTCCTCCAGCCTGCCCAGTGATTCTGTGAACTGCTCAGTAGTCTTCTAGTATAGTCCTGGTCTGCTTTGTCTGCCAAGTCTGGTGTTTGTAGCTTGGAACCAGGAACTTTTGCTCTATTAATAGGCCTGGCTTTATTCCTGGTGATAAGGAATACATGAATTTTAGAAATCAGACAAATCTGGTTTGAATCCCACAGTATCATTTACCAGCCTAAGTAACTTGTTCAGATATCTTAAACATTTTGAGCTTCCAGCTTCCTATCTTTAAATGGAGAGATTACTACTTACTTTATAGAGTAATCACAAAGATAAACTGAGTCAATCTGTATTAAAATGCCTATTACTGAATCTCAGCTCTAATAAGCATACAGGACAGGTTAATTTCCTTCCCCCAAACCAGTATGCTGTCTTGTCTCCTTTAAGATGTTAGACAAATAACTATTGGCCTTGATATTGAGAGGTTGAACCTGAGGGAGAGATATGCCTTTGAGAGGACATAGAAAATAGAAAAGGGAATTTCTCTAGCTCTAAGCCTATCTTTACTCAGTAGAAGAAATCGGGATATCATAGAATGAAACATGTTACATCTTTGACTGCCTTCTGCCTGCATGTAGTGGTAATTGAGTCTGCATTATTTGTAATTTTCTGCATTATTTGTGTCGAATCTATTAGGCAACTGCATCATTAGTATCATATTCACAAGTCTTATCATGCAGTTACAGCCCAAGTCATTTAATGATAAAATCCACTTTGAATCATGTGGGTGTTTTCTTTCTTTCCTCCCTATTTTCTTCACACACACCTATAAAGCGTATTGCATATGCCGAGCTCTCCTATTTACGATAAAGGATCTAGCTACTAAGTGTACCCAGGATAATGATTCAGTAAAGGCACATTAACTCACTCACTTCAGGTATTAGAGATATTTTATTTGCTGTTTTATTGCAATTCTTAAAAGCATTACACTAGAGCAGTGGGTTTTAAACTTCAGTGTGTGTAAAAATCATGAAGAAGACCGCTAAACTTGCAGATTCCATGGCCCACTCAAATGAGGTAGGTATTATTATAGCTTTGCCTCCACCGTATGGAAACAGGGACAGAAAGGTTAAATGGCTTGGCTGCATCATTCAAGGAGTCCACATTTGCCCCCTGGGTATTCCTTATTCTGACTCCATACCACATGGAGCAAAAACGGAGAGTACTATGCCATCTGATAGCCAACTCAGAAGAACAAGTTTCGTTTTCGTATCTTTTCTTTTCTTTTTTTTTAGCTCAATGACCCAGGTCAAATTTTTTGTCTTTTTTTTTATAGCAATTACATTTTTACCAGTTTTCAATAGTGGATGGCAATCCACATTCTCTCATTTCTGTTTCTTCTATCTATACCTTTTCTTAATTGAATGAAAATAGATATCAAATAAGTGTACACCAAAGCAAAACACCTGGGGGAGAAACCAAGATGGCGCCATAGGTTAAACACCTAACCCGCAGCCGGGCACAACAATTTCAAAAATACAACTAGAGGTCAGAACGGTCATCGTCCAGAACCACAGGAAAGCTGGCGGACTGAAATGCCCACAGCTGGGGAGAAGGAGAAGGCCACGGGGACAGTCGGGGGAGCCGCAAAAGCCTGAGGTATGGAGAAACGGACGGAGACACGAGCACGCGCGCCTGCGGGGAGGATGGAGCCGGAGAGGAAGGGGCGGCTGACGGCCTGGCCGGCGTTCACTGGCAGGAAGGAGATAAAGGCTCCGGATTGCGCTGAGCGCCGGCTCCGACTGCACTGAACCCCGCTCCGGGCGAAACCCTGGGAAGCCAGGCGCAGGCTGGGGGAATGAATCTGGGCTGTGGGGCGCAGGCACAGAGGAGCGGCGGAAGGCAGAGCTCCAGAGGCGCGCGCAGGAAAGGGCGCAAAGGACGGACTGTTGCCTGCGCCACTGAACTGCCCTAGCGGGAAGGAGACAAGGGCTCCGGACCGGGCTGAACCCCAGTTCCGACTGCACTGAACCCCAGTTCCGGGCGAAACCCTGGGAAGCCAGGCACATGCTGGGGGAATGAATTTGGCCTGTGGGGCAGAGGCACAGAGGAGCGGCGGCTCCAGAGGCGCACACGGGAGGGCGCGCAGAGGAGGGACTGTTGCCTGCGCCACTGAACGGCCCTGCTGGGAAGGAGACAAAGGCGCCAGACTGCGCTGAGACCCAGTTCCAACTACATTGAAACCCAGTTCCAGGCAGCGGGCGAAACTCCAGGGCGCGTTTCTCTCAGAGGTGTTTGCAAGGAATACAGAGGGACACAGACACAGGAGCCTCATGTCTCCTGCACAGCAACTCTTCCTATATAGACAAAGAGGGTCCTCATGGACAATTGGCCTGGAGGACAATTCCTCCTAGTGACACCAACAACAATCAAGACTTAACTGTAGATACTCACTCAGTTTCGCAACTGCGCCGCCCCCGCAGGCCGCCCGGCCCGGGGCACTGGGGACGCCGCGGCGGCAGCGGCGCCCGGAGCCCGGCGGCCGCCCAGCGCCCATCCCCACCGCGAGGCCCCCGCGCGCCTGGTTCCGCGGGCCGCGCGCTCCGCACACCGGACGGAGGCCCGGGCGCCCTCTCCGTGCACCTCCCGGCGCCACTAGACCTCAGTAGAGTTGACTGAATTCAAGGGATTAAGAAGAACAAATTGGGGAATTCGAAAAAGATGACGGCGGAGGTGAAGGCTGATGTGTTGCCTCACATGGCAGTTTCGGAAATACAACTGGAACATGGACTAGTGAGGGTGGCGACTGCTGCTCGCGTCTCCCCAGACCGGGCGGCTGCTTCTCTCAGTCAGCACCGCAGCCGGGGCCATGGGCTCGTGGGCGCCGCAGCAGCTGCTGTGGCGGCGGCCGCGGACTCGGCGCAGCGGCTCTCTGTGAAGGAAGAGACCATCTTTCTGCAGGAGGGGCGTATCCGCGCCACCGACCTGGCCGAACTGCGCAGTGAGATCCTCGAGGCCCCGGAGGCTGCCAACACCGATTTGGAGGATTCTTAGGAGTTCTCATCTTACATTCAAGCCCTTTAAGCCATTTTGACAGAGGAGAATCAAGAAGGCGGCTAAGTTAAACAAAGGAACTGCGAACTCCACCGCGCACAGCAATTTCAGGGGCACGAATGGAGGACAGAGCCTCTGCCATCCAGAACTACAGGAGAGATGGCTGAATGGTAGATTTATAGCTAAGAGGGAAGAGGAAACCAGCGAAATCGGAGGGGATGAGGTGTGGAGGCGCGTGGGTCTGGTTGGTGGCGGGGGAAAGGGGCTTTTGTTCCAAACCTAGGGGAGATTAGCTCTCCATAACACTGAAATCCAGCTTCTGGGGACCCGTGGGAGACCCAGATGCCTGCGGGGAGAGGCGGGACTCTTGCGGAGGTGCCAAGCGCCCCTGGGTCTGGGGGAGGCCGCGCTCCCCTGGGTCCGAGTGAGGCCAGGGGTCCATAGATCCAGGTGAGGCCTCGCGCATCTAGGCCCGGGTGAGCCCAAGTGGCCCTGGGTCTGGGAGAGGCCAAACATCCCTGGGTCCAGGTGAGACCATGTGTCCCTGGATCGGGTGAGGCCTCGTGAACCTAGGCCCGGGTGAGCCCAAGTGGCCCTGGGTCTGGGAGAGGCCAAGCGTCCCTGGGTCCGGGTGAGACCATGTGTCCCTGAATCCGGGTGAGGCCTCGTGCACCTAGGCCCGGGTGAGCCCAAGTGGCCCTGGGTCTGGGAGAGGCCAAGCATCCCTGTGTCCAGGTGAGACCATGTGTCCCTGGATACGGGTGAGGCCTCGTGCACCTAGGCCCGGGTGAGCCCAAGTGGCCCTGGGTCTGGGAGAGGCCAATCGTCCCTGGGTCCGGGTGAGACCATGTGTCCCTGGATCCAGATGAGGCCTTGTGCACCTAGGCCCGGGTGAGCCCAAGTGGCCCTGGGTCTGGGAGAGGCCAAGCGTCCCTGGGTCCAGGTGAGACCATGTGTCCCTGGATCCGGGTGAGGCCTCGAGCACCTAGGCCCGGGTGAGGCCACGTGCCCCTGGGTCTGGAAAAGACCAAGCGCCCCTGGGTCCAGGTGAGACCATGTGTCCCTGGATCCGGGTGAGGCCTCGTGCACCTAGGCCCGGGTGAGCCCAAGTGGCCCTGGGTCTGGGAGAGGCCAAGCGTCCCTGGGTCCGGGTGAGACCATGCGTCCCTGGATCCGGATGAGGCCTCGTGCACCTAGGCCCGGGTGAGCCCAAGTGGCCCTGGGTCAGGGAGAGGCCAAGCGTCCCTGGGTCCGGGTGAGACCATGTGTCCCTGGATCCGGGTGAGGCCTCGTGCACCTAGGCCCGGGTGAGCCCAAGTGGCCCTGGGTCTGGGAGAGGCCAAGCGTCCCTGGGTCCGGGTGAGACCATGCGTCCCTGGATCCGGATGAGGCCTCGTGCACCTAGGCCCGGGTGAGCCCAAGTGGCCCTGGGTCTGGGAGAGGCCAAGTGTCCCTGGGTCCGGGTGAGACCATGCGTCCCTGGATCCAGGTGAGGCCTCGTGCACCTAGGCCCGGGTGAGCCCAAGTGGCCCTGGGTCTAGGAGAGGCCAAGCGTCCCTGTGTCCGGGTGAGACCATGTGTCCCTGGATCCGGGTGAGGCCTCGTGCACCTAGGCCCGGGTGAGCCCAAGTGGCCCTGGGTCTGGGAGAGGCCAAGAGTCCCTGGGTCCGGGTGAGACCATGTGTCCCTGGATCCAGATGAGGCCTCGTGCACCTAGGCCCAGGTGAGCCCAAGTGGCCCTGGGTCTGGGAGAGGCCAAGCGTCCCTGGGTCCGGGTGCGACCATGTGTCCCTGGATCCGGATGAGGCCTCGTGCACCTAGGTCCGGGTGAGCCCAAGTGGCCCTGGGTCTGGGAGAGGCCAAGCGTCCCTGGGTCCGGGTGCGACCATGTGTCCCTGGATCCAGATGAGGCCTCGTGCACCTAGGTCCGGGTGAGCCCAAGTGGCCCTGGGTCTGGGAGAGGCCAAGCGTCCCTGTGTCCGGGTGAGACCATGTGTCCCTGGATCCGGGTGAGGCCTCGTGCACCTAGGCCCGGGTGAGCCCAAGTGGCCCTGGGTCTGGGAGAGGCCAAGCGTCCCTGGGTCCGGGTTCGACCATGTGTCCCTGGATCCAGATGAGGCCTCGTGCACCTAGGTCCGGGTGAGCCCAAGTGGCCCTGGGTCTGGGAGAGGCCAAGCGTCCCTGGGTCCGGGTGCGACCATGTGTCCCTGGATCCAGATGAGGCCTCGTGCACCTAGGTCCGGGTGAGCCCAAGTGGCCCTGGGTCTGGGAGAGGCCAAGCGTCCCTGTGTCCGGGTGAGACCATGTGTCCCTGGATCCGGGTGAGGCCTCGTGCACCTAGGCCCGGGTGAGCCCAAGTGGCCCTGGGTCTGGGAGAGGCCAAGCGTCCCTGGGTCCGGGTGCGACCATGTGTCCCTGGATCCAGATGAGGCCTCGTGCACCTAGGCCCGGGTGAGCCCAAGTGGCCCTGGGTCTGGGAGAGGCCAAGCGTCCCTGTGTCCGGGTGAGATCATGTGTCCCTGGATCCGGGTGAGGCCTCGTGCACCTAGGCCCGGGTGAGCCCAAGTGGCCCTGGGTCTGGGAGAGGCCAAGCGTCCCTGGGTCCGGGTGCGACCATGTGTCCCTGGATCCAGATGAGGCCTCGTGCACCTAGGTCCGGGTGAGCCCAAGTGGCCCTGGGTCTGGGAGAGGCCAAGCGTCCCTGGGTCCGGGTGCGACCATGTGTCCCTGGATCCAGATGAGGCCTCGTGCACCTAGGCCCGGGTGAGCCCAAGTGGCCCTGGGTCTGGGAGAGGCCAAGTGTCCCTGGGTCCGGGTGAAGCCAGAGCCTGGGTCCGGGTGAGGCCGTGTGCCCCTGGATCCATCCGGGTGAGGCTGGGTCCCAGGCCCGGGTGAGACCACGCGCCCCTTGGGTATGGGTGAGGCCACGTGCCCCTTAGTCCGGGTGACGCCGTGCCCCTGGGTTCGGCCGAGACCAAACCAGAGGGAGTCGGACCTCCGTTACCGCCATTTGTCCACCATCCAGAGCTGGGGGGTCAGTGCTGACATGTACACATAAGGAACTACTGGACATTGAAATTGAGTCTCAAAAGAACTGTTGGTCCAGGGGGAAGCTCGCTACAGACTGATTCATTTGCCTGTCAGCATAACTATTATTGCTCGTCTCACATTCAGTGCTTATTAGTATATATCTAGTGACATATGATCTCGCTCATCTAGGGGAAATGATGAACAACATAGACTGAGGAACAAGAACAGAACCAGAAGCAAGGAGGCATCGATCGGACTATCGGGCCTCAGAGGGAGGATAGGGGAGGGTAGGGGGAGGGTGGGGGGAGGGGGAGAGTTCAACCAAAGGACCTGTATGCATGCATATAAGCCTATCCAACGGTTAAGTTCAACAGGGGATTGGGGCATGCGTGGGGAGAGGGGTGGGATGGGAATGGGGGGATGAGGACAAATATGTGACACCTTAATCAATAAAGAAATTTAAAAAAAAAAAAAAAAAAAAAAAAAGAAAGGCTCACAGATCAAATAAAGATGCTCAAGTCACAAAAAAAAAAAAAAAAAAAAAAAAAAAAAAACACCTGAAAGAGTAATCACTTACTTGCTTATTTTTCATGATCTGTCAAATCTTTCCATGCATTAGGATTTAGGATTGAGAAACAGATCCTTTGGGACTGTTAGGGGATTATGATTTTGGGAAATCAATCCACAGTAAAAATGTGTTGACAATGCTTGGACTTTCTTAACCTTCATCTACAGAAAATTCATGACTCTTCCCCCCACCACCCCATTTCCAATTTCTTTTTCATGACCATTTGCTAAATGCTTTCTGTACACAATAACTTTCTATATTGCTATCCTCTCTAATCCTTTCAGCAACCTTCAAGGTAGATCTTATTCTTCCCCTTGTATAGAGGAACAAAAAGAAGCTTAGAGTGACTGGCTTCTCTAATACCACACAGCTAACAATTAGCAGAGCTAATTTATTATTATGGACTCCAGTTCAATGCCACTCTGAAATCTGTGCCCTTCCCTGCCAACACTATCTGTCTAGCCAACAGAATCATAGGTGTTCATGTTCTCAGGATAAGCCAGTAGTAAATCCAACAATAGCAACCACAACAAAAAAACTAAACAAACAACAGGTCCTATCTTCTCCGCATGCTATGGAATTGCTCTAAAGAGTAGAGAGTTAGACTTCAGTGGAAGGAGAGGAGCTCGGGATCTTTGTATGACACAGTAGCTTTTCTCATGTCAATGACAAAATGGCAGAAGACCGCACGCAGGGGACAGGCGCCCAGCACAGCACTCTGTTTGTGCGACCTTTATTAAATGGAGCCGCTGGCTACCACCTGTGGTTTTGTCGTTGTGCCTCCCACTGAGCACACATTTGATCTTCCCATTAATTAGGTGCACCTTGGCTAGAAGCCCACGACCAAGCCGACATATTTCAAAGCGTAAACTGGTTTCCTCCAAAGATGAAAGCAGAATGTTTCAGAGTGCAGCATAAATCCTCATGTCATCTTCCTGGAAAATGAATGACATTAACAATATTAATTTATTGGTAAAATAAAAAAACATTATACGGAAACAATGCTCTTCAACTTTTTATGCAATTTGTATTTTTATGATAAATTTGAAGAAAAGTGGCGGTGATCTTTTGGAGGAGATCTTTAAGTAGAACAGATTAATTCCATCCCTTTGGCATTAAGAAGACAAAAAATTGGACTCCCAAAGATATTGTCTCCGAAATGCTTAAAAGTCTACCCACATTCTTTCTGAGATGGATATGTTGCATTGCTTTTAGTGTTTTTTCTTTTTAAATGATTCAATATTCTATAGGACAAGTAACATTTCCCTATTTAATTGCTATTGTATCTAAGAACAGTGTCACCAAGATCCCTTTTTCTTTTTTTAAAAAAAGAGGTTCTAATTGAGTTGCTTATTTTTTCTCCCTTTCTTTGACTTTCTTCCAAAATTGTGTCTTTCATCTCTATAGTGAGCAACACATCACCAGCCAAGAAAGTCTCCCCCATCTTATGCCCTTTCTCGGAGCTAAGGTAGTCTCGGTGTGTGTGTGTTTCCTTTCTCCACAGTGGCTAGTGTACTGCCAGCACTGAGATACCAACAACTCATTTCCTATCGCCAGCCATGTAATTAACAGCAAAGGTGATTAGATTGAACAAGCATTCATTTACACAGTCTTGGTGGCTCTCTTTGTGTATTATCTAAAATGAACGATCTACATTTTTATTTTCCTGCTCATTTTCTTACCTTAATAAGGTGCCCTGATAATTGTGTAGTCACAACCAGACATTTGCTAATCAGCTCTGTGTTACAGATCATTCTTTGTTTAAACTAGCATGTGTGACGCTGTTAGATCGAATGGAGGTTAGCAAAAGGAGCCATGCAGAATATATTTGAATTGTCCTTTATATATCATCTCTTATTATTTGTCTTTAATAAATCTTCTAGATTTTTACCTTTATAGTTTTTGTTATTATATTGGAAAAAAACTTACTAATGTAAATGCACTCTTCTCATTATGAGTAAAAAACAAAAAAGACAGGCACTAGGGGGGTGAGGACATGAGCGAGAAGAGGGTGGGTGGGGGAGTACTGGGGGGGTAAGGACACATATGTAATACCTTAATCAATAAAGAAAAAAAAGCCTTTGTAAAGGGAGCTAATAATTCTCTCTGCTTCCCATCTCCTTAAATAGAATGTCAATGCTAATAGTTAAGAATGTATGTTTACATTCCATGGACACATACATATATTTTTATATTTATATATATATATGTATGTATGTATATGTATATCCATGTTTTAATATTTTTACAAAACTGAAGTAATATATGTTGTTTTCACAGTTAATTTTGTTTGAAATATATCTGTTCGAAAGTAGTCATTGCACATCTCTTTTTGCCAGGCAATGTTCTAGACCCTGGGAATCTGACTGTCAGTGAGGTGAATAACCTACTAACCTGATAAAACGTACATGTTAGTGACTCATGGCAATCCCTTAGGCAAACAGACACAGAACCAGTTGATTTAACAAGTGGCTTTATAATCTTGTAAGTTTTTCCCCCACTGATAGTCATTTATGTATTTTCCACTTTTATTGTTATTGCCAACAATGCTATATTAAGCATCTTCATATATATATATATATATATGAAGATATACCAGTGCTTTTTTCTTTTTTTTTAATAGGGTCAGGGTAGATTTCTCAAAACTAGAATATGTGGGAGAAAATAAACACATGCTTTCAATTTTAATGAACATTGTAGATAACTTTCCAAAAGTTTGTAGCATCCTTAGATGCTCCACATCCACATATTAACCAAAAATGTAGAATTTCTTTTTTCATCTTGGATAGTGCTCTTCCACAATTCACAATTGCTACTTGTGAAAAAAGAAGTGCTATTTTGAATATAATTTACATTTTCCTAATTACTAGTGAGATGGTGTACTTCTTTTTATTAGCCATTTTTATTCCTCTAGACTCTTGTTGTATTTTTTCAGTTTCTTTTACATATATGCACACACACACACACACACATAATATATATATAATGTAATATATAAAAATATGAGTAAGAGATACAAGCCCTGTGTGTCTTTTATGTGTTGCCAATGTTTCCCTAAGTTCATCATTGTCTTTTTGGCCTATTTTTTCCACATAAAAGTCTAAATTCTTTATGTAGTCAAATGTTTTCATTTTCCCTCTATGATTTCTAGGTTTTCTCTTGCACTTAAGAAATTCTTCCCTATCCCAAGATTATTTAGGCATTATCCTAAAATTTCTTCTAAATTTTTTGTTTCAATTTTAGATTTAGATACTTACTGTATTAAGCTTTTGTTTATGTACAGGATGGAGGACTGGGTTTGAGCTCTATTGTCTTCCAGATTGGCAGCTAATGGTGCCAGTTTCAGCCATTATATAATCACCCACTTCTTCAGAACAGAGTCACTACCTTACCTTACCATATAGATTCCCAGGCATAATGGCTTGCACCTCCTGTTAGGTTTTATGGACCTTCTAGATTTCTCCAAGTTCTATATAATGCAACCAAAGGAGGATAGTGGTGAATTTATCGCAATCAATTTCTCATTAGTGAATGAGGCCTCAAATGCTATTGCCTCAAGACTAATAAATGATGACACAAGTGCCATTTCTTTACTTTCTTCTGATGAAATTTTTGTATTAACAAACATAGTTTTTGTAAAAATCTAAATTTCCTATAGTTTGTTCCACATAATAAAGTAAGCTTACATTTTCTCATATTATAATGCTATATTGCTTTATAATCAAGTTAACATTATCCAGGGGGCATTAAAAAGGTTACAATTTGTTTCTAACATGCCTTGCAATTGGTTACATTGACATTCACTTTTTTCAAGCCTATGAAACTATAAAAATCACGAAGCTAGACACCAGAAAGAGTGAAACCCAGACAAATGCTTCCTTGCAAACATTAGCAAGCTCTGTACCTCAAAACCCTTTAGATCAGTATTTCTCAAACTGTGTGCTGTGGAATACTAGATCCATAAGATGTAAATTTTATATATAAAAGAGGTTCTGTATAAAAAAAACTTAGTAAGTGTTAGATCAAACATATTTAAATAAGGTTTTTGACAGCAGGACCTTTCAGAATCTCTAGTATACTCTTGTGGACTCTAGGCCTCCAATAGGGGCATATTGAATACGGTGTTTCCTCAACTTGACTTTAATTGTCCTCTCTCTACCACTATGGTGGATTTACAGAGCTGATGTCTCATAGAATGTACTTAAAAAATGATGGCCAAGTTCATCCTTGTTGGTCAGCATAAGCTTCCATTGTCCAACAAAAGGAGAAATGTAAATATGAAAATATAAGAATGAAACAATTATCTAAATTGGATTAGTTTGGTCTTATACATGAGAAAAGTTGCAGATAAAAATTCCTGATCCATTCCTAGTTTTTGCATGACATCTCAATCAAAACTTTATGCTTTCCTTGGCCTTTCCATTATACCTATTCTACTTTCATAGCCGTCATGAAATAGTCGCCTTAATGATGGACTTTACTTTGTTGCTAACCTTCCCAAACCCGAAAAGAAATAAATCTCTTCCCTTCTAATGTTGTACTCCCTTCAGGTTTTTTTCCTCCATAGGGTATCATCCCAAACACATTATGAGCATTGAGTGGTTGTGGGAGCAATTGCTTATTAAGGTTTGTATTCTGCTATTTGAAACCTATTTGTGCTATAGTAGGGGAAACTACTGTAGGAATCTATACATAAAGGGTTCACTTGACTTCTTTATTCTCTTAAATCAATATTAAAATCACTTCTGTTATCTTTTGAAATTCCTCTAACTCAATTCTGTAGTACTGGCAGTCATTTGGTTAAAAGTCAGTGCTTTTCTGGTGGGTGTATTCCCTGGTTTGGCAATTCAGCACTTACTATTTTTTTCTCTAGAGAGATGGTGACAAGAATGCTCCAATAATGAACCTGCCTATCTTGGTTGTCTTATATGATGGCAACAGCATGTTCTCAAGGAGAAGGTGGGCTGACTCTTGATTCTCTCACCAAAAAACATTAAAATTAAGTTTTAATATTTCTATGAAAATAAGAACTGAGATTTAGAAAACCAGTAAACATATTTTTTCCTTTCCTGCCTCCCCTCTCCTCTCACTCTCCCTCTCTCTTCCTCCTTTCTTCCATCCTCGTCCCACCCCTTTCTCCAATTTTCCTTGAATTGTCCTCCTCATTGATACAAGACTTGTATTGCAACTTCAACAGAGGAGCTGCAAGAGAGAGCGAGTGCAACATTAGGGAAGCTGTAGGTTATGCATATAAAATTTAAGACACAGGTGTTGATCTCTCATTTCATTGTACAAGAAAAGAATTGACTGGTAAACAGCATTATTTCATATGTATTCTCAATAGGGTTATGTAGAAAGAGAAAGGTTCCACACTATTTTCTTTTTATGTGCTGCTACTCATAAGAATATTTGTTTGCTTTCCTGGCAACATGTAATTGTTGTCATTGAAAAAAGCTTTCTAAGTATTCTTAACTATCTTAGTTTTTCTTATCCATAGGTATTGTCTATTAGACTATTTTCCTCCTTTATTTTAGTTATTTTTTTAATTGCTCCTGTAAAGAATTTTTTTAAACAAGAATACCTATTTCTATTTCAGTCACAATTTGCTCTGTGATTTGTTTTCTTTCCCAAGTTTGGGGGTGGCAGAATATATGTATGATAGCATCTATGAATAAAATAGATACTTTATATTATCCTATATAATAAAAGCCTTAAGCAACTGTTATGGTGGAATGACCAGAATGACCGGTCACTATGATGCACACTGACCACCAGGGGCAGATGATCAATGCAGTGTGCTCCCACAGGGGGAGCACTGCTCAGCCAGAGGCCGGGCTCACAGCTGGCGAACACAGTGGTGGTGGTGGAAGCCTTTCCTGCCTCCGCGGCAGCGCTAAGGAGCAGTGAGCCGAGTGGTAAGGAGCAGCGAGCAGGCATGCAGTAAGGAGTGAGGGGTCCAGGACTGCGAGAGGTTGCAGGCCAGGCTGAGGGACCTCCCCCGGCAAGTATATGAATTCCGTGCACTGGGCCTCTAGTTATAATGATAGGCCAGGAATCAGGAAACTTGGATTTTTATTCCTGGCTCTGCCTGGTACTTACTTGCTTTTTCTTTTTAAAAAGTGATGGACAATAATAATTTTTGGTCTATACAGCTCACAGGTAAAAAACATGGGATATTGAATATAAAAGAAAGGGCTTAAAATAAAAAAGTTATAATAAAAATACTAATAAATATC